>NW_027526546.1:0-300000 GCF_052857255.1 Amblyomma americanum | reverse complement strand
GTCGGGATTGCAAAAGCAGTACTAGGCTCCTTTTAAATGGAGAGAAATTTTAGCTGCTGAAAGTATAGGTGCCGCATGAAGCGCTGCTACATGGACTGGATGAGGTAGGGAAAGCCCGTATAGTTGCTGTCACTGAACAGGAGACACTTGAGTGAGCATTCTCAAGGAGTCCATCAGTTGTGCTTCTGACAAATGTGGGATGTCAAATGTGCTCAATAATGCCAGAGATGAGTTTCTATCAAAAGATATAATTGGTAAGGGACTCTCTGAAGACTACACCGGACGGCCACCACCGCTGAGACACCGAATGCAGAGCAAATAACAAATGCTTTCAGTGAGCTCTTCTTACTCTCGTTTTACATGTAAAATTCATTAAAATATAAATTGGTCTACTCACGTTGCTGCTCAGGCGAAATGCCTTCCTGGCCTGCACCTGAAATGTTGACAATTATTGAACCCTTCAGTTTACCCCGCAGGGGGGCGCCTGCAGCTTGCAGGCGTCGCGACGGTGAGTGGCGACACCGCGGGTTCCCGAGCATCCGCAGGGACATCTCCGCAAGGGGATGATGGTGAACTGTGCATCACCACGGACCCGAGCACCCGCGCCTCGCCGTGCGTGGCATCGCCGTGTCCGGGGAAAAGGGGATCCTGGTGGTTGAGCCGATGCCGAGCGTTTGGACCCTTAAGGCCCCTTGGCGGAAGCAACACACCACTTTGGCCCCAGCTTCCTGCAGACGGCACCTCCGGCCTGACCCGACCGGGGGGAATCGGCAGTCGCCTTTTCCTATCCTCCTCTTCATCTTTAACTTTCCTATCTCTGTCTCACAACTCTCCTATATCCTACTCACTTCTTGGTTTTTCCTTTTTTCCTCGCGGCGAGGGTTAACCTTGTGTGACCAACTACCCTGAGTTGCGTCATATTTGGTTATAGTTGAGGTGTACAGCTGGCGTGGGCAGGACTTGCTATCAAGTTCCTGTCCCGTCCCCTTGTTGGACTCCGTGGTGGGTGGCTGGCACCATGACCGAAAAACAAAGTTTTTTTATGGCTCCCCAACTTTCAAAACCTGATCGCTCTCTCAAAAGAGGGCGGAACGAGGCAGACAACTTCTTTCAAAAAAGAAAAGTAACTTTCCCCAAATATCATGTGATCCACAGTGAACAACAAGATAAACAGGCAAGAATAATATCCCCCTTCCTTGTGTCAAAGTGCTTGACTGAAACCCTAGGCATTGGTTATAAGCTGTCAAAAATGGCCAGCGGCGACTTACTGCTCGAACTGTGTGACAATGTCCAACATTCTAAGCTCTCCAACCTAACGTCCATAGGGGAAATCCCGGTCTCCGTGACTCCTCATCGCTCACTAAACACTGTCCGAGGCGTAATATCGGAAAATGATTTCCTTCACATAACTGAAAAAGAAATGCTCGAAGGGCTCATCGACCAAGACGTCATAGATGTCCACCGAATCAAAATCCGGAAGGACAACAAGGAAATAGACACAAAACACATGATCCTGACGTTCAACACCAGCACCCTGCCCGACACAATCGACGTGGGATATTTGAAAATCAATGTACGACCATACATACCAAAACCTCGCAGGTGTTTCAACTGCCAAAGGTTCGGCCACGGCTCACAGAGCTGCCGCGGTCGTAAAACTTGCGCAAAATGTGCCTCTAAGGATCACCAGTCTGATGTATGTGACGCAGCCCTGTGCTGTCCAAACTGTGAAGGAGAACATGCTGCATACTCCAGGGCGTGTCCGTCCTGGAAGAAAGAAAAAGAAATTATCACCATAAAGACCAAAGAAAACATTTCTTTTAAAGAAGCGAGAAGGCGTTTTGCGCTTACAAACACATTCTCCTTCACAGCAAAACAAAACTTCGCTGATGTGGTGCGCAGGGGCGTAGCACCGCACAGCACTCCGGCACCTGCCAAGGCCGCTCCCACCGAGCCTATGGCAGGGCCATCGACGCCCCAGGCAGGGTCAGCGAAAGCTGCCCTGTCACTGCCAAAGCAGGGACCGCCGGTCCATGGGTCGGCATCCCGCAGGACCTCCCCTCGTCGGGAGAGGCCTGAAACTAACACAACCGCGGCTGCGCGGTCCTCCAGCACCTCTGTTGAGGTGATGGATACAACACCCACTCCGCCTCCATTACAGCGGCGGAACAGCTCTCTTGAGCGAAAAAAAGACAGGCCCCTCATAACGGGCCCACCTCATAAGTAAATCTCCTTTCATTTTCTTTTAAAAACACAAGCATGGCTTTTTTAATTCAATGGAATTGTAGAGGACTTATGCGGAATTATAGTGACATAACAAATATTTTAGGGTCAATGTTACCCATAGTTTTATGTCTTCAGGAGACCAATCTTGGTCCACAACATGTACATATCCTGAAACATTATCAAACTTTTAGACGCGATCGCGAGCAGGCAAATCGACTCTCAGGAGGCGTCGCAATTGTCGTCCAAAGCGGCGTCCCTGCTCGAGAAATCAAGCTCAATACAAAACTTGAGGCGGTTGCAGTCAGCATCGTCAGCTATAAAACACTAACAATCTGTTCCGTATACATTCCTCCACAATTTACACTAACAGTCCATGATCTAGAAGAATTGATAAATGAACTTCCAGAGCCATATCTGGTAGTTGGGGATTTTAACGCTCACTCCCCTTTTTGGGGAAGCGAGCGCTGCGACTCTAGGGGGCAAACAATCGAAGATTTTATCCTCTCAAATAACATCTGTCTTTTAAATACAGGAAAAGCAACTTATTGTTGCCCAAGCTCGGCAAAAATGAGCTTTCTCGATTTAGCTTTCACATCACCATCGCTTTTTACAGATTTTAAATGGGATGTTTTAAATGACCCCCTGGGAAGTGATCACCTACCTATTATCATCAGCCTCTCATCGTCTACTGCAGTCATCCCCACAAGACCACGGCGCTGGAAACTTCACCTCGCCGACTGGTCACTTTTTACAGCAAGTGCCACACTAGAAAAAGAATTTTGTGAAGATCTCAGCATAGACGAAATTAATGGAAAATTTACTACATGCATAATATCGGCCGCTACACTAGCCATACCACAAACAACAGGACTCGTACACAAAAACATAAAGTATGGTGGACACAAGAATGCACAATGGCAAAAAAACAACAAAATAAAGCTTGGGGCTCTCTGCGTCGGTATCCCACAGCGGAGAACTTGATTGCCTTTAAGAGGGCCAAGGCCAGAGCGCGATTCATTCGGAGAACTGCCGAGAAATCCTCGTGGCAGAAATATGTGTCCTCTATAAACAGCTCAGTAACCTCAAAAAAAATGTGGGAAAAAGTTCGAAGATTCAGTAGTGACCATACCCCTTTCACACTTCCTCTATTGACTACACCCGGGACACAAACATCATTAGAAGAACAGGCCAACATACTAGGTGAGCATTTTTCTGAAGTTTCCAGTTCGTCCAATTACACAAACACGTTCCAGAAGCACAAAGCAATAGCAGAAAAACAAAAACTTCCATCTGCAGCAGGTATGCACGAGGACTACAATCAACCCATCACACTCCAGGAATTGATTAGGGCATTATCTTCTGGTAAAAAGACAGCGCCAGGCCCAGATAATGTGCATTACGCAATGCTTGCCCATCTCTCTGAGGCTGCCGTGCAGGCATTGTTGAAATTCTTTAACAAAATATGGACAACTGGAAATATACCTGAGGAGTGGAAGAAAGCAATAATAGTACCTTTTCTGAAACCCGGAAAACAACCAACAAGTCCTAACAATTACAGACCGATAGCCCTCACCAGCTGCATCGCTAAATCTTTCGAAAGCATAATAAACACTAGACTGACCTTCACACTTGCATCTCGCCGACTCTTAGATTTACATTAATGTGGATTTAAGAAAGCATGCTCGACCATTGATCACCTTGTCCGCCTAGAAAACACCATCCGAGAGGCGTTCATCCACAAACAGCACTGTATCGGTGTCTTCTTCGATTTGGAGAAGGCATATGATACCGCGTGGAAGTTCGGCATCCTCCATGACCTAGCAGACCTAGGGATCCGCGGCAGGATGCTGAACTGCTTGAACGATTTCCTGACTAACCGCACATTCAGAGTCCGTCTGGGAGCAACTCTATCAACGACATTCACCCAAGAGAACGGCGTACACCAGGGATGCATTTTAAGTACGACACTCTTTATAGTAAAAATGAATTCTTTGGCCAAAGTAATACCTAAGTCCGTAATGTATTCAGTTTATGTAGACGACATACAGATAGCATACACTTCTTCCAACATACTGTCCTGCGAGAGACAAATACAAATCACACTCAATAAACTGGCTGCTTGGGCAGAGAAAAATGGATTCAAGTTCTCCCCTCAAAAAAACAGTAGCTGTTTTATTCTCATTACGACGAGGCCTAAAGGTCGATCCCAATCTGTGCTTGAATCAAACCACACTGCCAGTCAAACAGGAACATAAATTTTTAGGCGTCACTTTTGACAAGAAACTTACATTTCTGTCACACATTAACAACCTGAAAAAGAAAGCATCCCAAGCCCTCAATGTATTAAAGGTACTCTCGCGAAAACGGTGGGGGTCCGATAGAGCATGCCTATTGCAAATATATCGCTCTTTGGTGCGCTCCAAGCTAGACTACGGGTGTGTGGTATATGGTTCGGCAAGAGCATCCTACTTGAAACGACTGGACCCTGTTCATAATCTTGGTTTGCGCCTATCAACTGGAGCTTATAGAACATCCCCGGTAAAGAGTCTTTACGTTGAAGCTAATGAGCCCACACTAGAGGATAGAAGAGTCGCACTAACATGCACGTACATCCTAAAAACCCGTTCTCTCCCTAAACATCTCTGCTATCCCATTGTTACCAAGTGCCCATCTAAAAGATTATTTAACAATAAACCACAATCCATCCGGCCACTAATAATGCGCTTTGAAGATAAATGTGAAGAGTTAGGAGTACTGGATGCCCTGCCGAATATTGCACAAAAATATGAAAATTTACCACCATGGTACAACCTGCCTTCAGTGTGCGACTTCACACTGACACACTTACATAAAAAGGAAATGCCACATCAGCTCATACTACAAGAATTCTTTGAACTGCAAGAAAAATATGACACCTTCACTGAATTCTACACTGATGGGTCAAAAACAGAAAGTCATGTTGGATGTGCAGTAATTCAAGACAAAAATGAAAAAAATGATACGACTGCCACAGTATGCATCGGTTTTTACTGCTGAGAGTTATGCAGTCTTTGTAGCAGTAGACCAAATAGTAAAAGAAAACATTAAAAATAGCGTCATTTACACCGATTCACTGAGTATGCTCAAAGCGCTGCACTGTAGAAACGCCGCTGAACCCATTATAGGAAACATCATACATAACATAATTAAAATAAAAAAACAAAATCATAACATTATATTCTGCTGGGTGCCCAGCCATGTTGGAATTGTAGGTAATGAGAGAGCAGATGCATGCGCAGCACAAGCTCGAATTGATCAAATAAAACAAGATAACATACCACACAGGGATTTTTTGAAATTAGTGCACAGTAAACTCAGAATTAAGTGGCAGGCTGCATGGGAAGAACAGGCAAACAACAAACTGCATTCTATAAAACCCGTTTTAGGAGAATGGAAATCATGTAGACATCAAGAACGTTTTACCGAAGTTATTTTATGTCGGCTACGCATTGGGCACACACACCTTACACACAACTTTTTACTGACAAAACAAGACAAACCTCTTTGCGAAATGTGCGGCGATGTACTCACTGTAAACCACATTTTAATTTCATGTAGAAAACTGGAACAACTAAGAAAAAAATATTTTACAACACTCTACAATGAATACATCCCATTACACCCCAAGTTGCTTTTAGGTGATCAAGCACTGGTTGATCTTTCAAGCATTTTTAAGTTTCTTAATGAAGCCAATGTTTTAAACAAACTCTAGGTATAAAAAGTGTAACATTTAACAAGAACCTAACCTTGCGTTTGGCGCATCATAGCCATAGTTGCTTTTGCGCCATTAAAATCAATATAACTAACTAACTAACCTTCAGTTTACTCACAAGGACGACAGCGGTGGCTCAGTGGTTACGACACTCTGCTGTTGACCCGAAAAACACGGGTTCGATCCCGGCCACAGCAGTAGAATTTCGATGGAGGCGATATTCTAGAGGCCTGTATACCATGTGATGTCAGTGACTCAGTGCATTTTAACCCCAGGTAGCCGAAATCTCCTGAGCCCTTCACTACAGCGTCCCTCATGGCCTGAGTTGCTTTGGGATGGTAATCCCTCAAAAACCACTGTTCATTCACAGCAGGGAAATCACCTTGCCTCGCATTTTGCCAGCAGCTCAAAATTTCTGGTTGGTTTGTTAGTTTGTGGGGTTTGATGTCGCAAAGCGACTCCGGCCATGAGGGACGCTGTAGAGGAGCGCTCTGGATAATTCGACTGCATGGGGTTATTTAGTGTGCACTGACATTGCACAGTACACGGACCTCTAGCATTTCACCTACATCAAAATTCTACTCCCGTGGCCGGGATCAAACCCGTGTTTTTCGGGTCAGCAGCAGAGCACCATAACCACTGAGCCACCGGGCAGCGAATCAAAATCTCTAAATAAACAAAAAGCAGAAATAACACTCTCACATCAGTTACTGCACAAAAGGTACCCTGGGCAAGTGTACACAAATAGTAATAAAACTAAGTTCAACACAGCTGAAACACCAGAATTTGACACTTGGTTGACAGTATGACAGGATGTCTCAGCATCTTAACAAATACTGCAATGGCATCATGCTGTTAGGGTGCCGACGCAAGCAGGTTTATCATGCATACGTTTATCATACATGGTTCCCTGTGTGTGCAATTCTGCATCAGTATCGTCATCATCAATATGACTGCAACCTCTGCACGGCAAAGGCCTGCCCATGTCTCTCCAATCAACCCTGTCCTTTGCCAGCTGTGCCCAACGTATCCCGCAAACTTCCTAATCTCATCTGGCCACCTCACTTTCTGCCGCCCCCTGCTATGTTTGTCTTCCATAGGAATTCACTCAGTTACCCTTAAAGACCAGCCGTTAGCTTTCCTTCATATTGTGTGCCCTGCCCAAGCCCGTTTCTTCCTCTTGATTTTGACTATAGGCAATTTCATAAATCAGGTGCAATGCTGTCAAAGCTAGCGTTCTTCTTAGCACTGCCTGCAGCCGCAACTAAAAAGTAGTGCGTTCCTTGTTGTGAGCGAAACATATATAGTGAATGCTTTGCCTGCAGGCTTACTACATTACACATTTGTCATGAGCTTAAATGCCCTCTTATTGCTGACGACACGCTGTCACTTTCTCCTGACTCAGACCACTCGGCCACAGAAGTGTGGAGTAACAAGTCTCCCTTTATTTTCCTATGCGGACTACTTCCGTACCTTTCACAGCGTTGCACCTGATGTATGAAACGGAGTATAGGATGTCACTAATCTATGTTTGTTCCCTCACCCACTCTTCCCGCTTCCGGTCTCTTAACGTTACACCTATCATTTTTCTTTCCATAGCTCACTGCGCTGTCCTTAAACTGCACTAACATTACACAAGATAAAGCATAAAAAGCAAATCATGGAAAATATGCTAGTGCAATGAATATGGCAGAACTTATGAAGGGTCATTCCTCAATGTAGTGTCCATCCTGGCCTACAAATGGGACATTATGGCAACACTGCAATTGTCAACCCTTTTGGTGCTGCGGGTTTAGTCAGTAACACAGCTGTGATGCAGTCAAAGCACTGTTTGCTAGTTGCTGGTGATGAGTACACTGATGAGAACTTCTTTCTTTAAAGTGTGCATTTCACAGACTACATTGCCAGGTGTGGGTATAGCTGCTACCAGCACATTAACAGAAAATGATACTATTCAACTGTGCTCCCTGTGCCTTGGACAACAGCACCGTACATGAGCAGCAGCCAAAAGTGCCGCATTTCAAAGTGAAAGAATTAAGCAACACAGACTCTGACCATATTGAAGAATTTTGCTTGGAAGTTCCTGGCACTGTGCACAATGAAGCATGACATCTGTAGAAAATAGTGGCAACTGCAGTTTTGATATCAACAGCAGTGACCATTTCTCAGTTTTCCACCAATTAAATTTACTGTAATGCAAATGTGCTTTTCCAGTTTTTTTTTCTTCACCCATTACTAAACCATTTTTTTCTAAACCTTGGAAGTACAAATGAACAAGCTCACAATAAAGGCTTGTTGATCATTCAATCTACTTACTTCGCTAAACATGCTCCACAATATTAAATAGTATAGCCGTCTACGTGTTTTATTCTTTGAAATGATGCATAAGGCATTAGCATACATGGATTACCAGGAAGTATTCACCTACAACCGCTAAATATTTTATAATCAAATTTCTCTCTCATGGTGATTCAGTTTCAACAGACAAATGATAGCTGTGATGCCAAAGGTGTGTACAGGTCATACGAGGCATGAAAAGAACTTTAGACATAATCATTCTGATTCACTGCCAACAAATGCCAGCCTGTCTCAACAGGCAAAATGTCCACGAATGAAAAAGCGGCAATTACATTGCAGTTTTAGATTGAAAGCTCTATTTCACAACCAAACTTGCAAAAGCCGTTTGATCGCTGAAGCCTGACCTTGAATAAATAAGTAAGATAATATTGCCACAACTGGGTTTCGAACCCGTGGCAGCGCGAACAGGTCAGTTTCGCTGGCCTGTGCATAAGAGTGCTATGCCATTACTGCAGCCGATCAGGCCTCGTGTTAAAATGCAACACACTCTTGCGCTATGCACTGCATGTCGTCATCATCACCTAATATTACTGTCGAAATAATATTGTGGTCCCATGCATTTGACTGTAACAGTGCCCAGTTGGCAATAACGAGCCCAGGTGTGGCTACTTTGGGTTCCACTCATGTGGTAGGGCATGATGAGAACACATTCTAGTGCATACTGATTAGAACCATTTTCCGCTCCTTTGAGTTCACATCACCGAGCTTTTTCTTGTTTTTTAAGCATAGCGAGTGCAAGGCTGACTTCAATGGCCATTATCTTGGTGTATTCCCATTGAGTGTATGTCAGCAGACACTGGTAGTTGCCATGTGGCACTGGCTGATTCCCATTGAGTGCAATATGTTTCGTGTGATGGTAGTATCAGAAGGTGCCATGAGAAGAGAATTCACTTCATTAGCTTATTTTAAATTACACAAGAATGTCAACAGCAAACCAAGATTATTTTCTGATCATCTGTAGCATTCATCAAGACATATGCCATCATCAGGCCCATTGGGCAGACAATCATGCTTTGGTAGGTACGTTTAAGAAATGCTGCAAGCCAGAAAAAAAAACCTTACGCAGTTCACTCTTGATATTGAAACACATTTTGCCAGTTCTGCAGAGTTCTAAATAATCAAGAACTTTTAAACACTTGCTGTTGACAGGTATAAAGCATCAGTTTGAATTAAACAAGTTTACATTAACGAGAGTGCACTGTAACAATGACTAATAATCACAAATATTCCTACAAAAAATAAAACAACATTATTCCATCCACTGCACTGACCTCCAACTCCAAGTGCATGCTGCGAAGAGAGAAAGCCAGAGGCTCCCATCGGAGTGCGAGTCCTGATAATGGGAATGCCATCTGGAGCATGTTCATCTGCGTGGTGGTGAGGAGCTGCAGGGATGTGTGAAAATATGAGACACTGTAGCATGCGTGTTGAGAAGCAGCACATTTAATGCTGTGCACGTTGCACCTTGAAGCCTACCAAGGATACATGGGGTGACCACAATATCATAACATTACTGCAGTGCCAGCTGCCACATTACACCTGCAGTATTTTTCTAAAACATCAAATAAAGTGGTTTGTCACGAAATCAATTTTCAGGGCTCTATCTCCAACTTCAGGCAGCAGATGCATCTGCCATATACTACTGTACTGCTCCCTTTTGCACACAACCTCCCAAGCAGCTTGCAATAGCTTCCTTACAATGCTGTGCAATTTTAGAAGGCCATCCAACAAGGACTGGCAACTAGGTCCATGGCACACACACTATTGTACTCAATGTACTCAGTATTTTTTACCGTAATACCTCAATTTAATATTATTTCTCTATTCACATATAACCCAACTATGGAAAGGCAGTGACTAACAAGGTTTCCTAATTCTTGCACACTTCAGTGTGCTTTCATGACTTTGAAAATACAAAGGGGTTTTAATTATTTTTCTAATTAGTGTACACATCGTTTTGCATTCATGGTTTCATTTTAGTTTCAGCCTGGCCCACTCGGGCACACAGTGCAAAGCCTTTAGAAATAAGCTTAATATTTTTTTCATTATGTACAAAACCAGAATGTTTTCTCATTGATCACTAGCCCCGCATGATATTGAAAAACTCTTGCAACATAAATGCAGATCCTATGCAACTGATATTTATATAGGAAACGGTTCTTGAGACTCTGAGTAAACATATTTTCTTTGCATAGAATCAGTATTTCAAGAAATGCTGCAAGTCAGCACAGAAGCCCAAAAACAGTCCATACTCCCACAGTGTTCTAAGGCATACATTAAAAATTCCATTCAGCTGTCAGCTTACCTGAATCCAGATTCCAAGAGCTGGAGCCGGCACAATCAAGGGCAGCATTGTGGCTCACAGTGTCTTGTGGGGTAGATTCTACATCACTGTTGCAAGCTGTTAATGCAATATGCAATGACATGACACATGAGTGTCACATGAGTGTCATAGTGACAAACAGTTAAAATGATACTGAAAACTAAACATTTCAACAGAATTGCCTGTCTGGTTGGGTCTGACAACTTATAATAAGCTGACACATCTTCAACCAAAAACTTAATTTAAAACCGAAAGTTTCAAAGCAACCTCTGCTCCTTCAGGGGTGACGGGGGTGGTGGCTAGCATCTTTTAAGTATGCATGGAGTGGAGCAGAAGGCAGAAAGAAGGAAAGCGGTGATGCGAAAGGTGCTGGCGGAGGGGGCCTGGGGGAGGATGTTTGCACTAATTGTTAAGGCTATTAGTCACATTGCCGGGCTGTGCAGTGAGGGTCAATGGCGACTTTTCTTCTTAGAGCTACAGAGCAATGTCCCTGTGCATATACTGGGGCGAGGTTCCCCTTTGTGCGGTTGATGTTGTTCGGGGTTCTTTGAATCTGCCAAGATTCGAGCAAGAGCCTGTTTTGACAATTTGTTTCGGTTCCGAGGATGCTGGTTTTGTTGAAGTTGATTCTGTGGTCTGAGCCATTGACTGTCACAGCATAGCCTAGCAATGCGACTGTAGCAACCTTTACCCTTAGTGCCAATGTCCTCCCATCTACTGCTCCTAACCACCCCCCCCAACACCATTCGCATCACTGCTTTCTTTCTTATTATTTATTTTATTATTTTATTTATTGATACTGGAATCCCGTAGTTGGGATTTTAGCAGGGTGGGGTTTGGCCTTCTGCTAGCCTGAATTATGCAGGCAAGGTATAAGTTCGTGCTAGTCACCTTTATTTTTTTTAGAAATCAGGACTGATTGGTCACAGCATGAAATGAACATGTAAAGTGCACAGACAATGGCCCTTAAGTCAAATGACTGCACAGGGACCCCTCATATGTTTATTTCCATTGCTGCTATTAAGAAATACAATCTGATCAAAGAAAGCATAAAATCAAGCTCTCAACAACTTTCGTTTAGCCCGTTCTTCAATCGAGGAATAATTACTCATTACCATCCACCTCAACACAGCCACTTGGATACCTGCAGAAAAATAAATTAAAATCTATTCCATTCTGTTTGTTTATTTTGAGGGCTTCAACGTCCCAAAGTGACTCGAGTTGTAAGGAACAATGTAGTGGAGGGCTCCAGGTAATTTCGACCACCTGGGGTTCTTTAGTGCACAGACATCGCACAGTACATGAGCATCTTGCATTTGGCCTCCATCGAAACATGACCGCTGCGTACTGCCAGGGGGAAATGGGGGGGTCCCTATATGCACTGGACAAACAGCCTTCTGTGATGAAGGTGAACTTTTCTCATGGGTCACATGTCAAAGTAGAATGCAAGGCGAGGAACGAGAAAGAAAACTGGAACGCAGAAATAGTAGTACATGGCAAATTCCTGCACTTTGACCTTCATCAATCCATCCCAGAAAACAGCAAGGGTTAATGACAAATTAGAAAGTAATGCGAGAAATACCCACAAGAATTACAAACTGTTGCACGGGAAATGTGACCGAAATAGGAAACCTGGGGCCCAAGTAAAGGAATGTTCAGTTGGAAAATAAAACATCCTTCAGCCACGTCGCATGCAACGTAACTGTTCTGGGGAGCAAAAACTGCAGAAAAAATGTTACAACACGACCTTTCTGGCAGCTACAGGGAACACGTTGGCAGCTCTGTCTATACGTTGTTCTTACTTTTTGCAGGTCAGTGTCATTTTTCGTTTGCCATTTTGGCAAGTTTTACTTCGTGTGTTCCCTGTTGATGCCGGAAACTGTGTTGTAGGCATGGGTGATGAAATGATATGCTTGATATGTACAACAGAAGTAGACATGGATGATTCTTACTTGATGTGTAGTGACTGCAATTATGCGTATCACTTAGGGAAATGCTCTCGTGTTCGTGAAAGCCAGTTCAATTCCATGGGGGAAACAACAAAAAAGTCATGGTGATACCAGACATGCTGAGCAGGACGATCACGAAGTGGACCGAAGAAACTTAGTGCTTCGGAGGTTGCTGTGCTAGAGAAATCGGCAGATGAAATGCCTCAGATTGGCCTTGTTCTTGTAGATATACATGAAAACTTGCAACGCTTCTCAGCCTGAAGGACACCATTGAAAACATCGAGCAAGCTGTGCAGCTGATGTCTGATAAATAGAACAAGATTCTTGCTGACATTGCACATCATGAGACAGAAATCAAGGAAATTAAGACCAAGGTACAAAGGCTTGAGCAACGGGAAGTAACTGAAGTTCAAACTATGCAGGAACAATTAAATGACCTTGAATGGAGGAACCGTAAACTGAACTTGGAGACTTGGAGTTTCACGGAATTGCACAAACTGAAAAGGAAGATTTGCTTGGTAAAGTCAATGCTCTCGCTAAGACGATAGCTGTTCCAGAATTAGCCCAACATGAAGTTGTCGCCATTCATCGCCTTCCTTCCAAGCCCGGCAAAATCCCTGGCATTATCCTTCGCTTTGCCCGACAAGATATGTGTGAAGAATGGTTCGAGAAGAGGCATGGCCTAAGTACCCTTCCATCGCAAGTGTACATTCAAGAAAATTTAACAAAGCACTCTAGGGACTTAGTTTTTGAAGTAAAGAAATTGGCTAAAGAACATGACTTTCAATATGTGTGGCACAGGAATGCTAGGATTTTTGTTCGGTGTAGGGACAGAGAGCGTGCATGGCGAATCCAAGCAATGAACGAACTGGATAGGATTGCGACCAGCAGTCCTAATTAGCTTATTTGAATGTTTTTCATTGTTTTCCCCAAACAATGTCATGGACAGACAACACTATGTATCTCCAAATGATTTTGACAACTATGTTGGCGGCTACTTTCAGTCTTCCTTCAATGCATTTCACGCTAATATGCAATCTGCTCGGAATAAAAGCACTTCGCTAGAGGTTCTGTTAAATAAGATTAAGACTGATGTTCTGGAAAGCGCAAAAGACACACACACAGGAAAAAAGGGAGATGACACAAAGAGCGCCTACTACCAACTGAGTAGGCGCTCTTTGTGTCATCCCCCTTTTTTCCTGTGTGTGTGTCTTTTGCGCCTTTCAGAACTTCAATCATGAACCAACTAGCCCCAAAGCAAGTTCTTCTGCAACATTAAGACCCAGTTCAGTGTACTCATGTTGAGTGAAACATGGTATCACGATGATAATGATGCACTTAGTATGCCGGGATATCAGACATGTAATCTTAGTCGAAGCAACGGTAGAGGAGGTGGTGTTGCTATGCTGATAAAGAAAGATGTAAAATATGAATTCCTCCCAGCTTTCAGGAAATCAGCAACAGATTTCTAGGTGTTATCTTTACGTTGGAACAAGTTGGTGCTTGTAGTGCTGTGCAGACCCCCTGAAGGAAACTTATCAATTTTCTTTAATTTTCTTGAGTCTCTTTTCACATACATTTATGAGCGCTGTCTTGGGCTTATTTGCGGAGGCGATTTTAATGTAAATACGCTTAGTACAACCCCAGGTCCTGTTAATGAATTTAAGCTGTTGCTTGAATCACAAAACATTACCAATACCATATATCTTCCAACACGTGTTACGTCCAGTTCATCAACATTGCTTGACCAATTTCTAACCAAATATGCAGCCCATAAAGTTAAATCGGGAGTCCTTGCATGCGATCTTAGTGATCACCTTCCTATTTTTGTCTGTGTGAAACCTTTAGATAAAGAAAAACCAGTAAATCGCAGTTACCTACCAGCCAATTTTGCCATCCCAGTTAGACCAATTTCGTTATGATATAAAGAAAACAGACTGGTCAGATGAACAAGAATCAGAAGACCCTATTATCTAATTCTGCTTATTCCCTGATAAATTTACTAATCTTTACAGAAAACATTTTTCTTTCCGAACTATTAGCGTGTCTAGAAAAATCAGGAAACCTTGGATAAATGATTATCTACTGGCCACAATTAGTATAGTCAAGAACGACATGTTTCACAAGTTTATTAAGACACGAGAAATGGCTAAGCTGAAGGAATTTAAGAAATATAGAAGCAGCCTTAATAAGGAAATCAGGAAAGCTAAAAGTGACTATCTTGAAAATTCTTTCAGCACGGTCAAGCGTGATTGCAAGTCTACTTGGCGGAAACTAAATGAGGTTTTGAGCCGTTTATCTATGTCTGACCCAATAAGTGAGCTGAAAATAAATGATCAGCTAGTATCTCGTTCCACTCTGGCGGATGCTTTTGATGAACACTCCGCAAATTTCTCGGTACCAACATTATCTAATCATGCAAACCCGCTCAGTAATGAAAACCCCTATAGTGTTTTCCTCAGTGCTGTTACCGACAGTGAAGTGTATTTAACAATTATGCAGTTAAAAAATTCCGCCAGCTGTGATGTCAACGACGTGTAAATTAAGCCGGTAAAATATGTTCCCGATGTTACAGCAGCCGTCCTAACACACATATTTAATTTTATTTATTTATTTATTTATTTATTTATTTATACTGCAGCGCAATTATATGCGCTGTGGCAGGAGTGGGAAAACACAAAAATGCAAGGAAACAAAATGCAGCAAAATGTACAAAGTGAGCACTACAAAAAGGTAAAATCACAAATGAAATATCAAACAAGAAAGGAACTGTTAACGACAGGGTAAGAATACACAGCTATTATACGTCTTCAACGGCAGTTACAAAGTTTTGAAATGGACAAGAACGAATGGACCCGGGTAGAGAATTCCAGGCTTCTATTGAACGGGGAAAAAAACTGAATTTGAACAAATTAGCATGCGCAAAATACGGTATCAAATTAAGCTCGTGATGACTTCTTGTAGATGATAATGGTGCAAAGTTAATGTAGTGGTTAGCTGACAGCCTTACTGAGGAATTGACGACACAATGTAAGAATTTTAATGATTCAGTGTGGCGACGGACAGACAGCGTGGTTAAATTCAATGAGAGAAGTGTAGAAGAGGGTGAGAAATCGCGATCATAACGATGACATATAAAACGCACAGCTTTCTTCTGGACTGCTTCTAACATGTTAATTTCGAATTGCTTGTACGGGTTCCACACTACAGCTGCGTAATCAAGAACAGGGCGGATTAGAGATTTATACAACAGTAGCTTTGTGTCTTTTGGTGAATTGGGTAGCGTGCGTCGTAGATAACCTAGTTTTTTTAGTGCTTTATTACATACGTAATCAATGTGTTTAGACCAAGACGTGTTATGCGTGAATATGACACCAAGATATTTGTACTGCGAGACCCTATCCACCACACGGCCATTGAAAGAGTAACTAAAATGGGAAACGGAAGGTTTGTTACAAAAAGACATGAGGACGGTTTTGTCGAAATTAATTCTCATTTGCCAGGTACTACACCAACTACAAAACATAGCAAATGACTCTTGGAGGTGACGATGATCATTAGGCCATTAATTACTTCGTATAAAACGCAGCCATCAGCGTAAAGACGAATGTTAGAAGAAATGTTATGCGGCAAGTCATTTATATATATTAAAAAGAGTAGTGGTCCAAGGACGGAGCCTTGAGGCACACCTGACGTTACATAAACAGCAGTAGAATGAGAAGAATTATAGGATACGAACTGGGAACGAGATGAGAGAAAGCTAGAAATCCAATCAACCAAGTGAGGATTGTTTAGTATAGCATTTAGTTTAGCAAGAAGCTTGGAATGTAGAACAGTATCGAATGCTTTCGAGAAGTCTATAAAAATGGCATCAACTTGGTTATCGACATCGAGGTTATGTAATATATCATGAGCAAATTCTGTTAATTGTGTTACCGTACTAAAACCGCGCCTAAACCCATGCTGAAAGTTAGATAGCAAATTATTTGATTCAAGAAAAAGCATGATGTGTTTATGAATGATGTGTTCCAACATTTTGCATGACTGTGATGTCAATGAAATCGGTCTGTAGTTCGACAAGCACTGTCTATCACCAGATTTGAAAAGAGGGAGCACTTTGGCTAATTTCCAAGAAGAAGGAACTGTAGCGGATGATAAGGACTTGTTGAATATGATGGTCAGATATTTCGAAGACCACATGGAGTAACGAACCAGGAACGCATTATGTATTCCATCTGGGCCGGTAAATTTCTTAACGTTGAGGTTTAATACAAGATTTAGGATGCCATCAGTGTTTATGACAGCATCACCGATTGCTGGAGAAGAAATTATATTAGTGAATGGCGGAATGACGTTGTTATCCGGAACGAACACCGAGTTAAAATATTTGTTGAAAGCATAAGATATTACAGCAGGCTCACTGATGACGTCATTATCTAATCTGAACGAAGTGGATGAAGTGTCACGTGGTAAGATGGATGACCAAGATTTTCGGGGGTTAGTTCTTAACAGATCGCGCAGGTGGACACGAAAAAAAAATCCTTGGCCATGCGCAACTTAAGATTAAGTTCTTTTTTTTTTGTGCATAACCCATCTGGAGTCTTTCCCAAGAGCATGCAAACAGCAAAAGTAAGGGCTATCTATAAGAAAGGTGACCATAATAATCCTAATAACGATCGCCCAGTATCGATTCTTCCTGTTTTTTCAAAGGGTTATAAAAAACTTATGCTTGTGCGCTTTGAATCATTTTTTGGAAAAGCGAACAGTATAACCGATGCCCAGTATTGTTTTAGAAAATTCAGATCTACACAACTTGCTTTGCTGTTCCAAAAAGAATACATTTTAACAAATATAGATAGTAAGAAATATGTATACGTATATTTCTAGATTTTACAAAGGCTTTTGGTTATCTGAACCGCAATCTCCTTCTTGTAAAATTAAAAAACTATGGTGTTCGTGGATTACCGTTAGAGCAAATTAAATCATACCTTTCACATCACGTCCAATATGTTCAGATTAACGAGTACTCTTCAGATTTACCTTGTACACACTCGGGGGTTCCGCAGGGAAGTATTTTAGGGCCATTTTTATTCAATATCTACTTAAACAACATTGTCAATGTGGACTCGCAAGCTAAGTTTGTTATCTACGCCGATGACACCAGCATTTTTTGTGTTTCGCAAAATTGTACAGAACTCTTTAGCATTGGAAACTCTGTATTATCAAAGTAGGTGAATGGACAAAGCAGAATGGTTTAATAATAAACGATTCCAAAACAAAAGCAATTGTTTTTCGCGAAAACAAGGATGGTTTCGTCAGAATTAAAACTTAAGATTATGGTTCGGAGGTTGCAATTGTGTGTGAATTTAAAATGCTAGGTGTCTTTTTTACGGAAAAAATGTCCTGGGACCGGCACACTGACTACATATCATCAAAACTTTCATCAGTAGTTGGCATTCTGTACCGAAACAAGAATTTCCTACCCAAGAATATTATGACACTCTTATGTAACTCACTTTTTCTGTCTTAATTAAGTTATTGCATACTCATGTGGGGTACAAACACAGTGACCAATATGGAGAAACTCAGTAGATTACAGAGAAAGGCGGTTAGAATTATTACATGTATTCAATATGACTCCAATGTACAGCCATTGTTTCAAAACCTTGGGCTATTACATGTGAAAGTTATGTACAATTACAATCTATGTCTGGCACTAATCAGAGAAAGGAAGCAAAACTTTAACATACTCACAAATTTAGGGAAATTAACTGCTAAAATTTCGTCAGGTCATTTCACACGTAAACCCGAAATCTGGAAAGTTGATTTCTGCAGAACAAACTACGCGACACAAACACTAAACCACTGCATTCCCACCCTTTTAAGTTCCTATTTATCTAATAATACCGACATTTTACAGTTGAATACTAGGCAGCTTAAGAAATTTTTTCTTCAATAATACCCGTATCATATGCTACTGGATATAGCACTCTACAATTCATGAAATGACATCTCATTTTCGCATTGTTCTTTTCTTTTTGTTCTTGGGACGGGGGAGGGTGAGTGCTGTATGTGCTTAGAATGTATTAACACACTCCTCATTTGCACACTGTGTTTGAATACGACTGCACGGTAATTTTAAATGCGCAAGAGATGTATGCTGTTTCACCACTTTCCATGGTTTTGAAAATTTTGATACCTTAATCCCCACTACTGACTGATTTTTTCTCATTCTATATCTCCCTCTCTCCATTGTACGTACATTACCATGTAAACAATTTTGAGTTTTTCATGTTTAATGAGCTTCACATTTTGTTCGTACTTATAAGCCACTATTCAAACTGCACGTTCCCATGTTAAATGCTGTGTCTATGATGCTCTCTCTTGTATGTTATTGCTCTCTAGTGTCACATATTGTTTTTATGTAGGTGGGCGAGGACCAGTAAAGCCGCGGTTGCAGCTTTTAGCCACTTCTTCCCCCATCGTTGATGGAAAATAAAACTTATCTATCTTTCTATCTAACCTGTACTGTCTTGAGCTGCTGCAAAAATTTTGTTGGAGCTCATTCGGTGCCTTATGACACCCAGAGTGTGTCTAACGACTTCATATTGCAGTTGTTATGACTTCACACTTAAAGTGGATGTCTCAGAAAATATGAAAAAGGTACTTTGGTCTTGCTTTGAGTATTTACAGCACTGCGTTTTGGGCAAGATATTAGTCTGTCACATTCACCTGAGTTGAGATGGTGGTAGTCCACATGTTTACCTGAATGAAGTGTAGGCATTGCAAGTACCCCATCTGCAACAGAAGATAGGCGGAAGGGTATTGCGTTGCTCAGATAACAGCACTTGCAGTTGCACTTAAAATCTCAGCTGTTCAGTGACTAAGGGCTTTTGACTCCACAGCACACAAATCTTAATTGCAAAAACCCTCTGGCAAACCTATTACCAATCTGCCATGTGGGCCAAAAGTTAAATTCTAACATCTGCGAAATGAGTTCGTTTGATTACTGAGTAATTGTCTTACTATGCCACACACATGTAACATACAACAGTTCAGGACCTCTCCGTTTTGAACTTTCGCCCTTCATGTTTGTAATGAAATTTTTGCACGCACAGATTATAACACAGGTTAATGCTCACAAGCATTTTTAGCTTTTCAAGGACCAGACACAAAGTGCCTGTTCTATCTGACTGCTTGGTTCTTCCCTGTGCAGATTACCAGATTTCTGTTCCCTTTTGAAAAATATCCAGGTAAAGTGATAGAACCTGTCCATATTTTAGCTGCCTGACTTCCCTTCTTCCTGATAACAGAAATAGTAAACTAATCTACAGCACCAGCATGGCTCACTTTCCTCCCACAAATCAAGGATTAAGCACTTGAGTTTGAGATCATTTTGGCATGATTGGACATAAACTGTATTTTCAATAAGGATAGCTCTTTCGCCCGGAAAAGTTCTGTAGTTGCTGAGACACTGACGACAACCCCATTCAAATTTTGTGCTAAATAAACATTGATTACGTGGCTCATTCATGCTATGCTGATGTTTATCTAGCCAAAAAGAATGCATTTATAGCAGAGTAGTTTTATAAGTTTTTAAGCTTATCAATTCCGACTCATAACATCAATCACAAAACTTGGTGATCATCATCTGGGAGTGAACAGTGGTTTATTCCAGCCTCAGTGGTCAGTGCATGATTAACTGTTTTGACACAGCAGTTTCACAAAAGTGACCAGCTGTGGTACCACCTGTATTTGATTCATTTCTTTTCCCCTTTTTCATTTATAAAAGCTTCATTTCATAAAAAAATTTGTTTCTTCATTAGAACACAGTAATCTATCAATGCAGGCAAACTTCAAATTGTCCTTATAATGTCCAGTTAGAAGCTATTGCACTCAAAGGTCACTACTCACCTGGAATGCATAGCCCAAAATTTAGTTTCTCCTACAATTGACAAGTTCTGGAATACTGAAGCAATGAAAGGTGCACACTCAGCTTCAGAAATGCCAAAACTTCACTATTTTGATGAGATGGAAGGAATTTTAGCAAACAGCTACAAAATTAAAAATTCAGTTTCTATTAAGATATCACATCAAGGAATTGCGCATGAGCGTGCAATTCCTTGAACATGCCCAGTTTAGCAACATCTTGTGTGCTGACAAAATGTTTCATTATGTGCATTTGCTTTCGAATGACATATAACGTATCGTAAACATGGATCACCAAGTTGAATTCCTCCGTGCTCAGCAAAAAATTATGGTTCAGTTTGTTCCATATTTTAGGCTGTGGCCCTAGTAGCCAAACAGTGGTTGCCCCATAATGAGTAGATATTGCACAAGGCACACAAAAACAATATAATCGCAGTTTCATTATTTCAGTTTGCACCACATCTTTGCTAACACCAGAAGCTAGAATGACCGCAAGTGAACAAAGAGCTATGATATTGCAGTCTTTGTTTGCACCACATAATCTCATACTTGTTTGACTTCGCAACTGCCATTAAACTTCTGAAATTGAAACCCGAACTATATGAAAAAAAATTTGGTTATAAATTATTTGTCAAGCACAGGCAAATTTTAGGTAGTGACTTGTTTACTGATGTCTTTTGTATCATTTCAAAGCGGTGCCTGTTAACCATTGCATGGTCCTGAAATATGACCAAAATGTCCTCTCTGGCTTGTATAGAAAGGGCTGTATTAAAACAAAACCGTTCTCTCACCATGCCCTTTTACTGTCTCATCTTCACTTTCTTCCGATGAATCAAGATGAGACGTTTGCTCTGCAATTGCAGCTTTTTGGCGGGCTTCCCCATATGTATCTAATAAGGAGGATTGAAATGAAAGAGTTAGGCAAACAAACAAAGAGGCTCAATACATTGTAAGTGTAATTAATATGATATCTTCACTTAATTCAAAGTTCATGTTGCTTCTTTGCTCTAAACAACTCAAAGTATCAGACCTTATCAGATGGCAAAACCTGTCAATGAAGTTTTATTACACATTGGGCAAATCAACATGCCTTAATATGCATTCACGCCATGCTTACAATTTTAATCTCAAGTAGGCAGAGTTAAATTATAACTGGTCAGTACCGATTTTGAAATTGATTGCAAAGTATACAGCCATCACATAAATTAGAAAACAATAACACGTAATGAGTATCAGTGATGTCCTTGCCTGCATACACCAATACCCTGCACGGGCAGACCCTCCACTCGTCGGTTGGTTTGGCAAGTCTCCGCACTAGTTGTTTTACAGAGTAGAAGCCGAAGCCCTTCGGTGGCCACATGCAGGTATCTTTCGACCTCGACAGCCATTTAGTGGGCACTGCAGCCACCGAGTCGCCTTCATCAACAAAAGCCACTACACAGAAAGGTGATCTTTCCTTTCGGCTCCTTTTTCTGAAATGAAAAATGCAGACAATTTAAGAAGCATGCAGACCATGAAATATGTAATTAATACACTATCTGTAATAGTGTTTATTAATTACTGGATTAGAAAAGGAGCAGAAAAAGGAAGTCTAGAATAAATACGCAAATATACGAGTCAGTGGCACACCGGACAAAACAGGAGTTAAGAATTTTGCCGATTCAAAGATACTTCAATTTCAACCAGTAAAATGACTACCATACAGATGATATGTAACATTTTGCTGATATAAAATGACAAGAGTGTGCAAGATAAATAGGGGCAAGGTACACAGGCAGGATGCTGACAAGCCCTTCCAGGAATCAAAGGGTGTGGTTATGATACACCACAGCACTTCAAGTCTTGAGTTCCAAAGATGCGACAGAAATAGCAGAACTGCCAAATTAATAAGCATGACATATGAAACATACAGAGCACATGAGGAATACACTAGCAATAAAGTGCATAGGCAGCAAAAAAGAAGTCAGGCATAGTCAGAAATCAAAAGTACGTTATACAGGTAAAAAATATCAATGTCATTAGCAATTTAATATAGCATAAGTTACAAAGGAATTCCGTACTAATTCATACAGTGCGTAAAGCATTGATCACTGCAATGATAGAGGAAGTCTAAGCATAAGGTGTTGGAAGTGACCAGAAAGTACCATCAGGGGCAAAAGTAACAGACCCCCCCCCCCCTCCTCCAAGTTCTGCCCCGTGCCACTCTGCATAGGGGCACCAGCTGACAGAGACCTTTCACATTTTCTCTATTTTTCACCCTCTTCTTCGCTTCTTTCACCCTCACCTGGAGTAGCATGCTAGGCTATCAACCAAGCAGACCTCTTCTGTATTCATTAAAGTCTCTCCTCCTCCTCCCCACCAAGCACTTCTGGTGCAGGAGCACAAAAACTTGCACAGAATTATTGCCGCTCATTCAGCAGGCACACTTAACTTTAGGCCAGCAGCTTATCGATATACCCAATATGAAAATATTACCACTAACAACTGGGTAAGCATTGTGACCTATAAGGCCAAAATAGACTGAGGAATAAATTGAGGAGAGCACAGAATGCTATCTAGGAAGAACAAAGGAAGAAATCATATGAATAAATGGAGAGAGGTTGAATGTGTAATCCAGGAGAACAAAGTCCATTTTCTCATGGGTAACAAAATGAATTCGATGCAAAGAAAAAATACTGGGGAAGAATGACAGCTATGTAGAGAGTACAAAAGTGATGGGCTATTTGCTGCTCCATTGTGGCAACACAATGCAAAGAACAAAGGTAGTAGAGATGGACAGCACAGGCATCCGCAATGTGTTTTCTGCATTCACAGAGAAAAAAATCCCTTAAGTCGGGTGAATTAGGCAGGCATAGAACAAGTAACAGCAGCATTAGAGGAGGTGTTTAGCCTCCAGTGAATGTATTACGGACGAGGATTCGATACCCCAATTTTGACAGTGCATATCCTACAAATCTCAGCAAGGTGATTAAACTTCGAAAAATGATTTTGTACGAAACAACACAACTTAGCAATGCATTGCTTTAAACTGTATAACATTCAAAAGATGGAAACAAGACAAAAGATCTAATGAGCACTGACAATCATTTGGGTTTTGAACAAGTCTTTCGTGGTGCTATGTTTGTGTGGTTTAAACCGAGAATAATGGTCAAAACTAGCCTCCAAAGCATACTGTTCGGCAGTGAATGGCATGGCACCACAGCCAAATATACAGGTTTGCAGGTAACAGTTTGTAACATAGCTGCAATATAAGATATTGCCTAGCTTAAAAACTATATTGGTTCTAAGTGGAATCTAACTGAATCTGTTGGAACCAGTTATGTTGCTGACTTTTCCAGCTGGTTCCAATTCGATATAATGATTTTTCTGGTTGGTTACGTGCACGCGGAGGCTCTTCAAGGACAAGCAAAAATGAGAAAACAGTTGGAGGAACTGAGAGAACAAAAGAAGAAAGAGGTGCCGTAGTGGAGGTCTCCGGGTAAATTTCGGCCACCTTGGAATCTTAAAACGTGCACCGACGTCGCACAGCACACGGGCGCCTTTTGCGTTTCGCCTCCATCGAAACGCTGCCGCCGCGGTCGGGCTCGAACCTGGGCACACCGGCTTAGTAGACGAGAGCCTTAACCGCTGATCCACAGCGGCGGGAGCGAAAGGCATCGCCCAACGGAATTCGGTAACAGTGCTAGATTTCGGCTGCTGACCCGAAAGACGCGAGTTCGATTCCGGCCGCGGCGGTCGAATTTCGATGGAGGCGATATGCTAGAGGCCTGTGCACCGCGCGATGTCAGTGGCACGTGGTTTCAAAATTTTCGCTACGGCATGCCTCATAGCCGGAGTCGCTTTGGAATGTTAAACCGCCATAAACCATAAAGAGAATTTATTCTCCGTAGTACACGTGCTATATACTACTTTCAGGTAATAACCATTCACACGCTGAAATAGTGCACAAGGAGTGGCGAACAACATGTATATAATAGCCTGCTCTTAATAACACTTACCCATTTCTTCCACGGCGCTCCATCGTCGGGCAGAGATGAGCGTGCGGTGGCCAACAGGCGACTGAAATAGCCGAAATCAAGCGACCGCGTGCTGTCTCGTGCACCGCACTTACGCACAGAGAGCTAAAACAGCGCACGGCCGGCTGGTGTCGAGGGATGCAAGGGAAGCGCGCGCTTTTCTTCTTAAGCGCCCGCGTTGGTTGACAGGTGGCGCCACGGTGCTTCTCCCCCCCGCCCTCCCCCCTATTTTTTTACACCTGGCTTTTTTTTCAGACAGGAGTAACAGTACGCACAAACAGGCATATGAGTGTAATCTGTATAAAATTATACTTAACTGCTTTGAAGACACTCGAAGGCATTCTTTTTTCTTCACCTAAAAGCAATACAAGAATCAGGTCAGGCAACAATACAAAAAATGTAAACAAATATGGCGGAAGATGAAAATGGTTTTGGGGGGAAGAAAATGGCGCAGTGTCTGTGTAACATCTCGGCGTACATTTGGACGCATAAAGTCAGAACGGCGCCATAAGGGAATGAATAAAGGAGGGACTGAGGGAAGGAAGAGGTGTCGTATTGGAGGGATCCTAAATAATTTCAACCTCCTGTGAATATTTAACGTGCACTGACATCGCACAGCACACGGGCGCCTTTGCGTTTCGCCATCGAAACGCTACCGCCGCAGTGGGGTTCGAACACGGGTACTCCGGATGTGTAGCCGCGCGCCCTAACCACTGAGCCATCGCGATTGGTCAGAGCAAAATCAACGCGTTCTTCGCCGTTCAAAAAATCGCGTTCTTCACCGCTCGCTGTGTGTGTGTGCGTGTGTGTGTGTGTGTGTGTGCGCGTGTGTGCGTGTGTGTGTGTGTGTGTGTGTGTATGCGTGCGTGCGTGCGTGCGTGCGTGCGTGCGCGTGTGTGTGTGTGTGTGTGTGTGTGTGTGTGTGTGTGTGTGTGTGTGTGTGTGTGTGTGTGTGTGTGTGTGTGTGTGTGTGTGTGTGTGTGTGTGTGTGTGTGTGTGTGTGTGTGTGTGTGTGTGTGTGTGTGTGTGTGTGTGTGTGTGTGAAGGAAACCAACAGTCACCGAAACCAAGGTGATTATATATATAGTTTCAGAGGATCTGCGCCATGCAATAAACCTAGGTGCAAACTCTGTTCGATGATGACAACTGCTAGTGCTAAAAGCACAGCGTCATCCTCCTCATTTCAAATTAAATGTAACTTCTCATGCAACAGCGCTAATGCTGTCTGCCTCCTGGAATGTGGCACCTGTAAAGCTCAGTGCATGGAAAACAGCCACACTGTTCAGAATTAACATCATCAACCACAGATCACACAGCCAAATCTCCCACTTTAAAAACACATCAACAACCTTGGACACCTATTCGATAACTTTCCAACTATTGCACTCCAATCGGGGTTGAAAACACATTATGACCGCGAGAGCTGTGAATCGTGCCTCATTCACAAATGTAACACAGTCTCGAGCGGCATCAACGAAACAGTAGGCCGCCTATCATGCTTACACATTTAATAGATGTAACGAATCATTATACCAGACTTGCTGGGAGTAGAGACTGATATAACGGGCGGCAGAACGCGTGGCAAGCATAAAATGATGATGATGATGATGATGGTGGTGGTGGTGATGATGATGATGATGTCCTCAGACTAAATGGGGATTGAACGGCGGGGGATTGCCCAGGGTGCATTGCTGATGCAAAACGCACACATGGGTAAGGAGTGGGGGAATCGGATAATTTTGTGATATTTTTGAGGCATTGGGAAATTTTGTTGTGCACTAACAGCGGCATTTCCAGATGCTGAATGAAAACGATCGCAAGGTTTTGCATTTAAAAACGATTTTTCAGTGCTAAAACCTAGTTCAAGCGTTTCATGGTTCAAGCTTGCCGCCTCGGGCTTGCTCGCCCGTGGCGCCTCCGCTACCTCCGCTGCTTCCCGCCGCCTCAACTACCGTTACATTTTTTTTTCATTCAAACTTTCTTCCTTTTCACCGACGTACCGGTGTTCCACCCCCGCGTGCGTGTCGTCAAGGTGAATAAAAATGCCATCTTTTGTAAGGTCTAAGGTCAACAACTACTTTCGCCAGCTTTCGCGCAACTACAGCAGCAGTCGCTACCTGTGGTCTCTACAGTGTTACGCAACATTGCAAAAGCCTAGCCGCCAAAATGCATGCAAGCTTCCATCATTGTGCTGGACGGTTTTAGATCCTGAAGACCATGATCGCGGCGTCTAATTCAGCATCCAATATTAATGTGCTTCGATGTCAAGGCTCATACCCGCTGATCTCCTCTCTTATGCGCAACCAACTTTTACTTCGGCTCCAAAGCTTCCCCTGGCGTCGACTGTGCAAACAGCGCCGAGGCTGTTGAGAGAAATTAAGATTGGTGCTTCAGAGGCTTACTACCACAATTTTGCCACAGCACCTGCCATCGCTTCAGAACTCGGCTACCGCTTATGTGGGCGGTTACATTGCACGAGTTGTCGGCGAGCATATAGAATGCGAGAACTGCCTTACTTTGTGTACGAAGCAGGTTAGCAACCAGCCACTCTTTCAGTTCACCCGCAGCCAAGACCGAGATGGGCTGCTCTACACGTCAGATCAACTTCTCTTCGTTCTCGACACAATAAGAGCTTTTGCTGACCGCACCCCGCAAGAAGATGAGACCTTGCAAAAACCTCTCGCTACATTAGTAGAGCACGCTGTCCCAGCTCTTTGTGCTTCACAGTTAATTGCTAAGTGCAAGAGCGATGGCAGCAACGAGCACAGGCTTAAGCTCATGAATAGGTTCTTTTCCTGAGGCCACTCCTCTGCAACTACGCATTCATTGTTACTGACAAGGACGTAGCTAAACATTTTGCAAAAAATCCCCTTTCGCGAAAGTATGCGAAAATGAAACCACTACCACCGTTCGCTTTACTGCCATGAGGAAGTGGGACTCCACAATAAATGCTTTCCTTTTCGAGTTGGAGTAAGTTTTGGGTCACAACGCACCGTTATTGAATACATGAACTCCTATATCTTCTTTTTTTTATTCGAAAAGTGTGCCATGAGGTATAAGTTGAAAAAAAGGGAAGGAATGCAGGAGATAGAAAGTTAAAAGAAGGATTGAAGACCCGTTGCGCTGAGGTACTCCGCGCAGTGCTATCTTCAGGCAGATGGTGCAGCGCCTCACGTTACTTAACTGATGGCACTGACAGCAGGGCGCATTTTTCGCGCGTACCGCTCAAGTTGAGCGTCAACACTGCGACTCGCGAAACGGTGCTGCAGGAAAATGCGCGGCCGATCAAATGATGAAACCACATGGCACAGCTCCACATTTTCTCGCGCCAACTGTGGCTTCGGTGGCGACAATGGTAACTCTCAAAAACTTTACGAAGAAAACGTGGGATCAGGTATCGCTTTGGAATCAGTCTAACGGCTTTACGTGCTACTTAGCGCATGCCCTTCCGGCTTGCGTCGTCTGTTACATGAGCAAACAGCACGCAACAGAGCTTTTTCAGCGCCCAAGCTTTCAGTATTAGCTGCAGCCAAACACTGTTTTCAAATAACGACCCTCAGACAAACGAACTTAAAGGTGACAGAACAATTTTTCACGAATTGAATTCAAGCAGGCGCGCGCTGTCATATCAGCGCAGCAGACGACGCGCGAGCGCATTGCATAGCAATAGCCGAAAACGACACGACTGAAATGGGCCGGTTACCCTTAGCGACAAGAGCTTCCGAGCTCCCTTTAAAAAAAAGTTTTGATTGTACTTGAAACAGCATGAACGCAGTCAACGACACAACAGCTGCGAACGGCTGGGCGTGGCGGCGAAAGGCTGGTTGGACCAAAGCCTCCTCTATATTTTTCCATTCCTGGCCGAAGGCTGCTGCAGCGCCCTCTGACTCCGCCGTGTTTCTCCGCGGGCGGCGCTGCCTTTGATGGATGGGCGTGCGCGTAGTTGCGGCCGCCTGCAGGGGCTTCGGCGGCCGCGGAATAAACGAGGGCTTTGCCTACTTCGCAAATGACCAACTCGTCCTAAGCCATTGCCAATCCATGGCTAAAACAAAGAGCTAGGAGCGCTCTTTTATATCATCCGGAAAATAAACGCTAGTTAATTGTGAGTCAGCATGCGCCGAGCGCCTCGACATCAATTTTTTTTCTTATGTCTTAATTCTTCTTTCAAATTTTTGCAATACTTCTCTCGAAACCAACCTTGTTCATATGCCTCGCAGTATTCTGCCCTGTTCATTAACAGGGAAAGGAGCGCGATGGCAGAACACTCCCTGGCTGTCTCTGAGGGATCATGCATTGTGCTCACTGCCGAGAAATCTACGCATAACTGTCAACGCCACCACAAAAAAAACAACGTCACTCTGCCTTATGCCTAAGTGCCAGCAAAACCATCGCCCGAATCCTGAGCAAAGGGTGGTCTCCAGGTTGCGCCCAAGCCTACAAGCACTGCTGTGCTTGCTTACTAGGTGTTCCAAAATCGGCCACGGAGAAAAAGAGCCCAAGGCATTATCTACAAAATTCATTGCGCCGACTGCGACGCAAGCTACATCGGTGAAACCAACAATATATAAAAGAAAGAATTCGGCAACAAAAAAACGACGTCCGCAACTATGCAAGGGAGCGCAGTCCTGTAATTGAACATTCATAAGACAAACAAAAAACTTCGATGAAACCAGCATACTCGGTGACGGAACAAGTTAGCAAAAACGCGCTTCCTCGAACCCTGGCACAATAAAACAACCCCGAGCACAAAGGGAAACCTCCCCAAGACAGACAATCAACTTGCAGCAGCTGCACTGCTCTTCTTACTCGATCAGCCTCATCTGCGCCCAGTGACAGTTTGATCCGTCATCAGGACAGAGGAGGCCTCCTTTATCCTTCAATGCAGTTTGTGTACGTTCTGTACGCCCTGAAGAACTACGTCGAGGTGTTGCTCAACAAAAGATTTTTAGCAAAACCCCTGCAAGCTGCAGTCAACAATGCAGTTGATGCTCTTGCAGAACATGGAGCACTCAAATGTGAGCTTGCTTGCAGTGATCACCACGGCCAGCTTCTGAAGCTCATCTGCACAAAGTTTTTTCGGCCTGTTTTTGTGAACTATGCGTTATCAGTGACTGACAGGAACTACGTAGTGAAACTGCTCACTTCAAAGCCTCTATCTAGAAAGCTGTTAAAGTTGTGAAAACTTTTTTGCGCATGTATGTTTTATTCTCACTACGACAGTAAATTTTTTCCATTCACTTATCGCTCACAAAAATGCTTCCTTAATGTTTCTGCTTATATATTGGTTCAGATACGACTTGTGCTGAGAATGCGTGTTCTGTACAAAGAAGCACACTGATAATTACCGTCGATAAAGCTGAAAACTGAGAAGTTCATTTCGGTACTGCAGCAACGTTCGATCTGTGTGCCTGGCCGCCGCTTTCATAATTTCCTTGATGAGCACATGGCTTAACAATAACAACTTAGCACTACTTTAACGATCGTGCCCGCATATCACTCTTACCAAAATAAGAGGAATATACACAGTAGCAGAATTGCGCGCCGCGTTTTACGCTGCGTGCAACTCCTGCCGCGTCGTCTGCTTCATCTAGGGTTGCGCGCGCCACTCGTCGGCAGCTTCGCGTACTAGCGCGAACGGCGCCTATAAACGGCGTTCCCCGCGGTTGAGTGGGCATGAAAAAAATAGAGGCTATGGTTGGACCGGTCGAGCAATCGTACGTGCATTGAAATATCTGACAACCGGCAGCGCTAGCTCTCTTCTTAACAAATAAGGGAATTTATATGCGCGCTTCAATTGGCTGCAATGGCAAGTAAATGGCAGAAATACCGACGGCTCAACCGTGAAGTTGACAAATTTTTCCAGGCTGTTTCTTTCCCCGTTGAAGACGAACGTCACGGGTCTCCTACGACGACACGCGAAGGCCGCGATACGAGTGCCGGAAGTGCAGAGAGAGGCAAAAGGCCTCAGGAATGCTTTGAAGCTTCGAGAGGACGGCTCAGCCCTCCATATGTGCCACCCAGTCTTAATGTGGACTCAGAATCCACCACTTCTGCGGAATGCCTGGACGCTTCTGAGGGTTCGTGGTTATCCGAGGAGCATTCAGATGACCGCGACCACCGAGTATTTGAGGAGCATTCCATGACCACTGATGGAGAAGCCACCCCTTCGGTGATAGATGCGGCGCGAGAGCTAGCAAACATAGCACTCAAGCACTGTCTTTCACATGTGGCCATTAATGACCTGTGCCTTCTTTTGCGCCGACTAGGGCATTCAGTGCCTCGTGACGCTCGCACTTTACTCAAGACCGAGCGGAAAGTGAATTTGCAGAACAACAGTGTGCATTTTGGCCTTGGAGGTCAAGTGGCTGAAAGAGTTGAAAAAGGCCTTCGGGATCCTGCAGGTGCCAAGGTAGACCTCCACATCAACATCGATGGACTGCCCATATTCAAAAGTTCCTCGGTGAGCTTCTGGGTCCTGCTCTGTGCTGTGGCTAATGCGATTGACAGTAGGCCCTTTGTTGTCACCATTCACTGTGGGAAAAAGAAGCCATCAAATATTGAACAGTTTTTGAGGCCATTTCTGGATGAAATGAAAAGCCTGGAGGCCTTCGGCATGGTCATCAAGGGCGTGCGCCACAGTGTTTCTCTTGCTGCTGTAATATGCGATGCTCCGGCACGCTCATATGTCAAGTGCGCAAAGGGACATACTGGCTATTACGGATGCGATCGCTGCACTCAGAAAGGTGAAAGGATTGAACGGAGACAAACATTTCCAGTGTGTGCTGCTTTTGTAAGCCGCACAGATGAGTCTTTTCGCGCAATGGCTGAGGCAGGCCATCACCACGCCACAAGTCCTCTGCTTGAGCTAGGCGTCAACATGATCAAACACTTTCCCTTGGACTACATGCATACAGTGTGTTTGGGAGTCGTCCGGAAGCTGCTGCAGACTTGGGTGTCTGGTCCATTACCTTATCGCCTCAGTGCACAGCAGCGTAGCATTCTGAGTGCAAGACTTGAGGAAACTAGCCTGCCATCAGAATTTGCTCGCCAGCCTAGAACCCTGGAGGAACTGGATCGATGGAAGGCAGTAGAATTCAGGTCTTTTCTTCTTTACACCGGTCCTGTGCTGTTAAGGGATTTGTTAAAAAGTGACCGCTACAAGCACTTTCTATGTCTTCATGTGGCTGTTCGAATTCTCCTCAGTGACAATCTTTGCATAGAAATGAACAGGTTTGCTTCAGACTTGCTGCAATATTTTGCACAGCATTCTGGAAAGCTGTATGGACCAGAGTTTCTGGTGTACAATGTACACATGATGTGCCACATTGCTGATGATTGTCTGATTTATGGGCCGCTGGACAATGTCAGCGCCTTTCCGTTTGAGAACTGCTTGGGGCAAATTAAGAGGTTGTTGCGCAGCAACAAAAATCTTCTTGAACAGGTGAGCCGGAGGCTATCAGAATTGGGTAATTCACCCAGAGAATTGCCATTGAGAGCGCCTCCAACAGACGTATCTTCTTTGAAAGCTGGTGCGGAGAAAGACTCATGCTGTTTATTAAGCAATGGCCGCATCATCAGTGTGACAAAGCTGACCCCACAATTTATTTTTGGCCATGAGCATCTTCGCTCCCGGAGCTTCTTCTCTCTTCCACTTTCGTCAGAAAAGTTACAGATTTTCCGCACAGACAGTGCTTCACCTGACATTAGGATGTGGTCTGTGGACTGTTTTCAGTCCAAATGTGTGAAAATTGTGTGGAAGTCAGGGTTTGTTGTATTGCCGCTCATTCATCACAATCAGTAAAAGTCAATCATTGTTATCTGTTTTGAGTTAGCGTGCCATATTTAGTAAAAGCTTATTTTTCAGCACTGCATTCCCTCTCAATGATAGCTACAAGTGTATCATATGGTAGAAGTGTGTGAATATTCTCTCCTTCATAGCGAGTAGAAATGTAATTAGTAGAAATGTATTTTGAGCACTGTTTTTCCTCTCCATCATAGCTGTAAGTGTGTCACAGTAGCAGTGCATTTTAAGGTATATTTTCTCTCCTTAATAGTGATTAGAAACGTGGTTAGGAGAAGTATATTTTGAGTCATACTCCTGCAATATATTTAGTAAAAATGTATTTTTGAGTATTGTGTTTCCTCACCATCATGGTTTGCATTTTTAATGTTGTATTTCCTCTCCATCATAAATAGTATAGGCAGCAAACCCCATGTTTATGGTTCTGGTCAAACACTATGGCTTCTTGCGTGCACCTTCTTGACGACCTGCTCTGATGATGGTGGCGACAAAAAGTTGTAAGACACTCTAAATCTTGAACAACACCCTCTCCCCTCTTAGGCGGGGTCTCTGTATTTCATTGGCTTCAGTATGTGCAGCTGTGGTATGCCTAGCTCCTGCTCCTCCAACATCATTATAGAAGTGCCTTGGGTTATATAAGACATCTCTGTTTTGGATAACCCATGTCCAAACAATATGTTCCAATGCCTCAAAAGTTAGGTTATCTCCAGTATAGCCTCAAATCGGTACTTCCCGAAGTGCAAAACTGGTTTGTCAAATGTTCATACGCCGTAAACTTGATTTTGCATCATCTATGAATCCTACATTTCAAGCATACACTGCATTTTGGAACTTGAGGCCATCCAACATCACGCAGGCAGTTTTATCACTTCAGAACACTTGAGAGAAATCAGTATCACTGCACTTCAGTGCTCCATCTCTCGCCCCACACTGGGGTCATGTCGCATCATCTCTTGGCTCTGCCTGCTGCACAGCCGCTTCTACCACCAGCTACAAGAGACCCACTGCTAGAACCACTGATAAAAACGTCGTCACCTTAGCCACAGCCACCCCATAGCCAGCATCAAGTGCCACACTTTAGCAATGAACAGTTCTTTTTTTCCAGAAGTGATAACTCTCTGGAGCATGTGAACCTATCCAGTCATTTCCAAAAAGTGGATATTTCATCGGCCTTACCATGAATCATTCATTGACTTTCAACTGCATATACTGCCGTGCATATTTTCCTGTGTTTTTGTTTTGTTTCTTGATGCCTTTTTGTGTGTTCATTTTTTTAGATCTTATAGTCTGTAGTGTTCGTCTTCACTGTTCCTGCCTATACTATATACGGATTTGCCCCAGTTGTAGCCCCTTGTTGTGTAATATATCCCTTTGGGCCTTTAAGAATGAAAAAAATAAGATTAAACTTATGCCCTGAGGACAGCAGCACAAAATGACAAGTGCTGATTTAGCCCACACCTTTGCTACCTTCTTTTGCTTTATGTGTCCTTGCTTAGAAGTAAACATTCTATAAAAAATAGACTGTTGCAAGCAACGGTTTGCAAACAGTCGCCAGCCCTCATTCGTTATGTTCACACCCATGAGTTGATTTTTACTGCCTGATCTTATTTGACTGTGCTGTGCAGCTCAACGAGTGAAATTATGCATCATTTTTATTGCATCCAGCAGTATCAACGTATGTGTCAACCAGCACTAACAAAGTCTTTTCTTTTACTCCAACCTTTACGTGGCCTTTTCTTTTAATGTATGCCAAGGTATAGAGATCATGACAACAAGGAACACAAAAAAAAGAAAATAAAGTGTAAATTGTGGGGTTTAACATCCTAGCATGACACGTTAATGAACCGGAGGTGGCCTAAATTAATCCACTGCCACGTCTGTCACAGCCCATGTATTTCTTTGAGTCATTAAACCCCAGAATTTACTTTTTGCTTTCTTTACTTTCCTTTCTTGTTCTCACGATCTGCATATCGTAGCATAATCTGAGCTACACAATTTGGCAGCCCACTTCCCGTAATCTGGATGGTATGAACCAGGCTACCCATAGCAAAGACAGACAATTCTAACTGAAATCATGGTCAGGAAAGTATGCAGCAAGGTATAATCTATAGGTTGTTCATTAACAGCAGCTGTTAAAAAAGGGAGAAATAGCTGTCTTTTTGCGTTTTGTCAACAAGGATTAATTAATGACCAACTCTAAATGCTCTTTTCGAGCTCTCCCTCAGCCACCACTTCCTTAAGGCTTCGAAAGTGCACATCAAGCAGTGTAGAAAGATATAAATAAACCAAATAGCGTGAAATCCTTCAACTGAAATCCTTCAGTTGCGCACACTCGCAGTGTTTGTCGGGTATTTTAATATTCTGCTAAAAAAATTAAGTACAAATAAGCAAATGTAGTGAAAAAAATAACTGCAGAATGAAACCCTCCTAATAATGAGTACTGTGCAAATAGGCTAATTATTGTTCTGCTAATTATTGTTCAGATTGAGGGTTGCGCTACTCCTTGCTACATGTGCTGTTTCATGAGCACATGTTTCAAGGAAAAAAGATGAGGCTACACAGGAATTATTGAAGGCAGAAAGAGTGGTGGGGTCTTGGTTACTTGCTTTTGCCAGCACTGAAATATCTTTCAACTGAAACTTCAATTCTTATGGATGTAATCTTGATAGTACATGCAATGTGTCGCAATGAACTAAGTTTTAGTACGTTACATATGTTTTCAAGCGCAACGTGCAAGGCATGGCAGTAACTGCACCTACTATCTCAAACTGCTGTAATGTATGGTGTAGTGGTGTGGGTTATGGGTACCGATATTTTATGTTAGTTTTTATTGTCTCTCATATGCTTCACAGCAATAATAGTGGCCAAATTATGTGTTCTTGGGCTGCTTTGTTCATAAGATTTCCTGAGAAAAATATGTAATGGCTTTCTTAGTGCACACTTTGAGTCTGAGATGCTGTATCCAGTGTCATGCAGCATACTTAACACTGGAAAGTACATCTCGAAGACTAATGCAAGGGTGGGAAGGTCCTGAAGGCACCTTTGTTATTTGGGGCACTTCTTATTCCTGTTCTTTGCAGTTACTATGCTGTATAATGTTGTGGCAAAATGTATAAGGTAAGAAAATAGATGTGATGTTTTTGCTGTCAGATTAAAAAAAATTAAAACTTATATAAAAATAACTGCCTCCTGGGCAGGATAAGCATTTTGAGCTCGTATAGAACATTGAACACGACTTATATATGTATCACCTTAACAGCAGTCATAGATAAAGCAGCGAAAAAGAAACGAAGCTCTTGAGACAATGCGTAGAAGCCTCCTGGTGTACAGCTCGGAGATCTCGTGGTGATCGAAAGTCATTTTCAGGCATGCTTTGAACTTGCATATAGAAAACACTGTTCATCACTAATGAGCACACAGTGAATGCTCTGCAGTGCCAGAAAAATTATAGCCAACAGGTGTAGTCATCACTCATTGCTGGCCGTTGCCATCCGAGAGCACGTGGTGTACCCTCTAGCTGAGCTAGAATGCTTGTGATGTTTCATTGGAAGCCTGAAAGAGTATAACCAGGTCACCATATGCTTGACTGCTGTCCTTGTGTATGGCTGTCATCAATGACTCATCATCCAACACATATATGCCTGATGACTGTGGTGTGAAAAAAAAAGGCAGAACTCCCAAGCAACTTTTGGAGCCAATTAATGCTTGACAGCGCACTTAACCACAGCATTATTCTCAAAGGTTTAATGAATTCCATGGCTTGACTCAACTACTGACAAGCACGCCTTAAAGTGAAAGAGCAGACAACCAGGAATGAGCCGTTTCAAAACATCCATTCGCTTCATCACTACTCGAACTTTGACTATACTGTGAGTTTGCAATATGCATGCATTTGTAGGCACTGTTCCTGCATCCAACATCATTTTTTAAGCACATCAAGCAGTTATTTTCATATCAGTGTTTACTTGTGCTGTGTGATGTCGTAATAAGCAAGAACTTTTTGGTTGCTTTGTGGCTTTAACCCATTTTAAAACTTAAGACAAAATTTTTTATGGATTCAAAAATGCTCTAATATGATGAAGTGAGCATGACTAAATTGTTTTAGGTAGGGTAATGAAATGAAAATGAAATGCAGTTTGTTAATGTGTTTTTCGATTGACCCTTGCATATCTGTGCTAGCTCTCAAAGCCATTGATTGTGGGTTGAGAATATGGTATGCACAAGTATCAGAGTACAGTGCTGCAACCGATGCAACTAATTATGTTCATGCCCTACCTAATACACTTATGGCCTATGTCTTCTGAGTTTTAGCTGCTTAGGGTAACTGTCATTTATCAAGAAGCATTTGTAAGTGGCATTTGTAAGGAGGGTATGCTATATATGGTAGAGATTTTCTGTGTCGCCACAGGTAGCACCCTATATGCATCTATTCATCTGGTACTTCACTCATTTGATGTGCTATCACCGTGATAAAGGCAGGCTTGATGGAATGTTAACTTTGCATGCCCTCCGTGAAGCTTATCAAATCAAAGCCCTTTTCTACCTGCAGCAGATATATAGGCGGGGAAGATGTGGGAATGGCAGATATGTGCCCATGTGCAGCCCATGTATTTTCTACGCAGTACCCTTATAGGCGGTAGGTGGCAATATTGGATGTTTGTCCACACGCAGCTAGCCTCCTTGGATCCTTGAGGGTGCTGCAGGGACAGCCCCTATCCGGGTTGCCAGCAGGGAACCATAATGTAACCCCATCTTTTATGCACACGAACTGCATGCAGCCCATGCTTAGCCCTTTCATACCCTGTTTAGGATACAGGCGGGGAAGATGCGGGAATGACAAATGCGCCCACGCCTAGCCCATGCGGGACCAACGTAGGTGTTGCTCAGGCAGCCCAAACTGCATGCCTACAACGCTTCGCCACTGTGAAGCCCAAAGTTTAGCCCCTGTATTTTCCACGTGGGACCCATGTAGGCCGAAGGCGGGAATACTATTTCTCTGCCCACACAAAACCACCGTGGCTCCCTCAAGGTGCTGAACGGGCAGCCTCAAGAGGGGCTGCCAACACTGAACCATGCTAGAGCCCGCACTGTTGCCCGCATGTATCTGTGGTGGCATGCATACAGCCCATGCTTAGCCCTTTCATACCCTGTTCAGGATAGAGGCGGGGAAGATGCGGGAATGACAAACGTGCCCACGCCTAGCCCATGCGGGACCAACGTCGGTGTTGCTCAGGCAGCCCAAACTGCATGCCTACAACGCTTCGTCACTGTGAAGCCCAAAGTTTAGCCCCTGTATTTTACACGTGGGACCAAGGTAGGCCGAAGGCGGGAATACTATTTCTCTGCCCACACAAAACCACCGTGGCTCCCTCAAGGTGCTGTACGGGCAGCCTCAAGAGGGACTGCCCACACTGAACCCTGCTAGAGCCCGCACTATTGCCCGCATGTATCTGTGGTTGCATGCATACAGCCCATGCTTAGCCCTTTCATACCCTGTTCAGGATAGAGGCGGGGAAGATGGGGGAATGACAAACGTGCCCACGCCTAGCCCATGCGGGACCAACGTAGGCGTTGCTCAGACAGCCCAAACTGCATGCCTACAACGCTTCGCCGCTGTGCAGCCCAAAGTTTAGCCCCTGTATTTTCCACACAGGACCCATGTAGGCCGAAGGCGGGAATACTATCTCTCTACCAACACAAAACCACCGTGGCTCCCTCAAGGCGCTGCACGGGCAGCCCTAAGAGGGGCTGCCTCACTGAACCCTGATAGAGCCCGCACTGTTGCCCGCATGTATCTGTGGTTGCATGCATACAGCCCATGCTTAGCCCTTTCATACCCTGTTCAGGATAGAGGCGGGGAAGATGCGGGAATGACAACTGTGCCCACGCCTAGCCCATGCGGGACCAACGTCGGTGTTGCTCAGGCAGCCCAAACTGCATGCCTACAACGCTTCGCCACTGTGAAGCCCAAAGTTTAGCCCCTGTATTTTACACGTGGGACCCATGTAGGCCGAAGGCGGGAATACTATTTCTCTGCCCACACAAAACCACCGTGGCTCCCTCAAGGCGCTGCACGGGCAGCCCCAAGAGGGGCTGCCCACACTTCGCCATGATAGAGCCCGCACTGTTACCCGCATGTATCTGTGGTGGGACCCAGGTGGGCTGGCCACTCTTTTTCAGCCCATGCGTAGCTGACGAGGGGCCCACTCAGGCATAAAATGGGCAGCCCAAACCTTTTTTGCCAGCACTGCGCCCACGAGGGACCCATGTAGGTTAATTGCGGGCAGCCACCAGCCCTCATTGCCCATGTCGGACCCGCATGGGCCCGCCACCTTGTGCTACTGGGGTTGTAATACCGCGTTGTTCATATTTAGCTCGTTTCGGTCTAAAACAGCTTGTCTCGTTGTATTAGGCACGAATACATGCTTTTCGCGCAGTTATAGGAGAAAAAGTTTTGACGCGTTCACACGGACACTTGTAAAACCGATGTGTTCAGATCTAGCTAGTTTTCGTTAAAAACAGCTTGTTTCATTGTATTAAGCACGAATACATGCTTTTCGCGCAGTTATACAAGAAAAAGTTTTGACGCGTTCACATGAACACTTGTAAAACCGACGTGTTCAGATTTAGCTCGTTTCGGTCTAAATCAGCTTGTTTCGTTGTATTAAGCGCGAATACATGCTTTTCGCGCAGTTATGAAAGAAAACGTTTTGACGCAAATCAGACGAACACTTGTAAAACGGATGTGTTCAGATCTAGCTAGTTTTGGTCTAAAACAGCTTGTTTCATTGTATTAAGCACGAATACATGCTTTTCGCGCAGTTATACGAGAAAACGTTTTGACGCGTTCACATGGACACTTGTAAAACCGACGTGTTCAGATTTACCTCGTTTCGGTCTAAATCAACTTGTCTCGTTCTATTAAGCACGAATACATGCTTCTCGTGCAGTTATGAGAGAAAAAGTTTGGACGCGTATCACACGGACACTTGTAAAACCGATGTGTTCAATTTTAGCTAGTTTCGGTCTAAAACAGCTTGTTTCGTTGTATTAAGCACGAATACAAGCTTTTCGCGCAGTTATGAGACAAAAATTTTTGACGCGTATCACATGGACACTTGTAAAACCGATGTGTTCAGATCTAGCTCGTATCGGTCTAAAACAGCTTGTCTCGTTGTTTTAAGCAAGAATACATGCTTTTCGCGCAGTTATGAGAGAAAACGTTTTGACGCGTATCACACGACACATGCAAAACCGATGTGTTCAATTTTAGCTAGTTTCGGTCTAAAACAGCTTGTTTCGTTGTATTAAGCACGAATACAAGCTTTTCGCGCAGTTATGAGACAAAAATTTTTGACGCGTATCACATGGACACTTGTAAAACCGATGTGTTCAGATCTAGCTCGTATCGGTCTAAAACAGCTTGTCTCGTTGTTTTAAGCAAGAATACATGCTTTTCGCGCAGTTATGAGAGAAAACGTTTTGACGCGTATCACACGACACATGCAAAACCGATGTGTTCAGATTTAGCTCGTTTCGGTCTAAAACAGCTTGTTTCGTTGTATTAGGCACCAATACATGCTTTTCGCACAGTTATGAGAAAAAGTTTTGACGCGTATCACATGGACACTTGTAAAACCGTTTTGTTCAGATTTAGCTCGTTTCGGTCTAAAACAGCTTGTCTCGTTCTATTAAGCACGAATGCATGCTTTTCGCGCAGTTACGAGAGAAAAAGTTTTGACGCGTATCACACGGACACTTGTAAAGATCTAGCTAGTTTTGGTCTAATACAGCTTGTTTCGTTGTATTAAGCACGAATCACACGGACAGCAGTAAAACCGATGTTTTCAGATCTAGCTCGTTTTGGTGTAAAACAGTTTGTTTCGTTATATTAAGCACGAATTTTCGCGCAGTTAAAATCGGTGTTCAGATTTAGCTCGTTTCGGTCTAAACAGCTTGTTTCGTTGTATTAAGCACGAATACAAGCTTTTCGCGCAATTATGAGAGACAAAAACTTAGACGCGTATCACATCGACACATGTAAAACCGTTGTGTTCAGATTTAGCTAGTTTTGGTCAAAAACAGCTTGTTTCACTGTATTAAGCGCGAATACATGCTTTTCGCGCAGTTATACGAGAAAAAGTTTTGACGCGTATCACATGGACAATTGTAAACCGATGTGTTCAGATTTAGCTCGTTTCGGTCTAAAAAAGCTTGTTTCGTTGTTTTAAGCAAGAATACATGATTTTTCTCGCAGTTACAAGAGAAAGTTCTGACGCGAAACTCATGGACACTTGTAAAACCGATATGTTCAGATCTAGCTAGTTTTGGTCTAAAACAGCTTGTTTCGTTGTATTAAGCCCGAATACATGCTTTTCGTGAAGTTATAGGAGAAAAAGTTTTGACGCGTTCACATGGACACTTGTAAAACCGATGTGTTCATATTTAGCTCGTTTCGGTCTGAAACAGGTTGTTTCGTTGTATTAAGCACAATTACAAGCTTTTCGCCTAGTTATGAGAGAAAAAGTTTTGACGCGTATCACATGGACACTTGTAAAACCGTTGTGTTTAGATTTAGCTCGTTTCGGTCTAAGAGAGCTGGTCTCGTTCTATTAAGCACGAATACATGCTTTTCGCGCAGTTACGAGAGAAAAAGTTTTGACGCGAATCACACGGACACTTGTAAAACCGATGTGTTCAGATCTAGCTCGTTTTGGTCTAAAACAGCTTGTTTCGTTGTATTAAGCACGAATTTTCGCGCCGTTATAAGAGAAAAAGTTTTGACGCGTTAACATGGACACTTGTAAAACCGATGTGTTCAGATCTAGCTCGTTTCGGTCTAAAACAGCTTGTCTCGTTGTAATAAGCACGAACACAAGCTTTTCGCGCCGTTATGAGAGAAAAAGTTTTGACGCGTTTCACATGGACACTTGTAATACCGCGTTGTTCATATTTAGCTCGTTTCGGTCTAAAACAGCTTGTCTCGTTGTATTAGGCACGAATACATGCTTTTCGCGCAGTTATAGGAGAAAAAGTTTTGACGCGTTCACACGGACACTTGTAAAACCGATGTGTTCAGATCTAGCTAGTTTTCGTTAAAAACAGCTTGTTTCATTGTATTAAGCACGAATACATGCTTTTCGCGCAGTTATACAAGAAAAAGTTTTGACGCGTTCACATGAACACTTGTAAAACCGACGTGTTCAGATTTAGCTCGTTTCGGTCTAAAACAGCTTGTTTCGTTGTATTAAGCGCGAATACATGCTTTTCGCGCAGTTATGAAAGAAAACGTTTTGACGCGTATCACACGAACACTTGTAAAACCGATATGTTCAGATCTAGCTAGTTTTGGTCTAAAACAGCTTGTTTCATTGTATTAAGCACGAATACATGCTTTTCGCGCAGTTATACGAGAAAACGTTTTGACGCGTTCACATGGACACTTGTAAAACCGACGTGTTCAGATTTACCTCGTTTCGGTCTAAATCAACTTGTCTCGTTCTATTGAGCACGAATACATGCTTCTCGTGCAGTTATGAGAGAAAAAGTTTGGACGCGTATCACACGGACACTTGTAAAACCGATGTGTTCAATTTTAGCTAGTTTCGGTTTAAAACAGCTTGTTTCGTTGTATTAAGCACGAATACAAGCTTTTCGCGCAGTTATGAGACAAAAATTTTTGACGCGTATCACATGGACACTTGTAAAACCGATGTGTTCAGATCTAGCTCGTATCGGTCTAAAACAGCTTGTCTCGTTGTTTTAAGCAAGAATACATGCTTTTCGCGCAGTTATGAGAGAAAACGTTTTGACGCGTATCACACGATACATGCAAAACCGATGTGTTCAGATTTAGCTCGTTTCGGTCTAAAACAGCTTGTTTCGTTGTATTAGGCACGAATACAGCTTTTGGCACAGTTACGAGAGAAAAAGTCTTGACGCGTATCACACGGACACTTGTAAAACCGATGTGTTCAGATCTAGCTCGTTTCGGTCTAAAACAGCTTGTTTCGTTGTATTAGGCACCAATACATGCTTTTCGCACAGTTATTAGAAAAAGTTTTGACGCGTATCACATGGACACTTGTAAAACCGTTTTGTTCAGATTTAGCTCGTTTCGGTCTAAAACAGCTTGTCTCGTTCTATTAAGCACGAATGCATGCTTTTCGCGCAGTTACGAGAGAAAAAGTTTTGACGCGTATCACACGGACACTTGTAAAGATCTAGCTAGTTTTGGTCTAAAACAGCTTGTTTCGTTGTATTAAGCACGAATCACACGGACAGCTGTAAAACCGATGTTTTCAGATCTAGCTCGTTTTGGTCTAAAACAGTTTGTTTCGTTGTATTAAGCACGAATTTTCGCGCAGTTAAAATCGGTGTTCAGATTTAGCTCGTTTCGGTCTAAACAGCTTGTTTCGTTGTATTAAGCACGAATACAAGCTTTTCGCGCATTTATGAGAGGCAAAAGCTTTGACGCGTATCACATCGACACATGTAAAACCGTTGTGTTCAGATTTAGCTAGTTTTGGTCAAAAACAGCTTGTTTCACTGTATTAAGCGCGAATACATGCTTTTCGCGCAGTTATACGAGAAAAAGTTTTGACGCGTATCACATGGAAACTTGTAAAACCGATGTGTTCAGATTTAGCTCGTTTCGGTCTAAAAAAGCTTGTTTCGTTGTTTTAAGCAAGAATACATGATTTTTCTCGCAGTTACAAGAGAAAGTTCTGACGCGTAACTCATGGACACTTGTAAAACCGATGTGTTCAGATCTAGCTAGTTTTGGTCTAAAACAGCTTGTTTCGTTGAATTAAGCCCGAATACATGCTTTTCGTGAAGTTATAGGAGAAAAAGTTTTGACGCGTTCACATGGACACTTGTAAAACCGATGTGTTCATATTTAGCTCGTTTCGGTCTGAAACAGCTTGTTTCGTTGTATTAAGCACGATTACAAGCTTTTCGCCCAGTTATGAGAGAAAAAGTTTTGACGCGTATCACATGGACACTTGTAAAACCGTTGTGTTTAGATTTAGCTCGTTTCGGTCTAAGAGAGCTGGTCTCGTTCTATTAAGCACGAATACATGCTTTTCGCGCAGTTACGAGAGAAAACGTTTTGACGCGAATCACACGGACACTTGTAAAACCGATGTGTTCAGATTTTGCTCGTTTCGGTCTAAAACAGCTTGTTTCGTTGTATTAAGCGCGAATACATGCTTTTCGCGCAGTTATGAGAGAAAACGTTTTGACGCGTATTACACGGACACTTGTAAAACCGATGTGTTCAGATCTAGCTAGTTTTGGTCTAAAACAGCTTGTTTCGTTGTATTAAGCACGAATTTTCGCGCAGTTAGAAGAGAAAAAGTTTTGATGCGTTAACATGGACACTTGTAAAACCGATGTGTTCAGATCTAGCTCGTTTCGGTCTAAAACAGCTTGTCTCGTTGTAATAAGCACGAATACAAGCTTTTCGCGCCGTTATGAGAGAAAAAGTTTTGACGCGTTTCACATGGACACTTGTAATACCGCGTTGTTCATATTTAGCTTGTTTCGGTCGAAAACAGCTTGTCTCGTTGTATTAAGCACGAATACATGCTTTTCGCGCAGTTATAGGAGAAAAAGTTTTGACGCGTTCACACGGACACTTGTAAAACCGATGTGTTCAGGTCTAGCTAGTTTTCGTTAAAAACAGCTTGTTTCATTGTATTAAGCACGAATACATGCTTTTCGCGCAGTTATACAAGAAAAAGTTTTGACGCGTTCACATGAACACTTGTAAAACCGACGTGTTCAGATTTAGCTCGTTTCGGTCCAAAACTGCTTGTTTCGTTGTATTAAGCGCGAATACATGCTTTTCGCGCAGTTATGAAAGAAAACGTTTTGACGCGTATCACACGAACACTTGTAAAACCGATGTGTTCAGATCTAGCTAGTTTTGGTCTAAAACAGCTTGTTTCATTGTATTAAGCACGAATACATGCTTTTCGCGCAGTTATACGAGAAAACGTTTTGACGCGTTCACATGGACACTTGTAAAACCGATGTGCTCAGATTTACCTCGTTTCGGTCTAAATCAGCTTGTCTCGTTCTATTAAGCACGAATGCATGCTTCTCGTGCAGTTATGAGAGAAAAAGTTTGGACGCGTATCACACGGACACTTGTAAAACCGATGTGTTCAATTTTAGCTAGTTTCGGTCTAAAACAGCTTGTTTCGTTGTATTAAGCACGAATACAAGCTTTTCGCGCAGTTATGAGACAAAAATTTTTGACGCGTATCACATGGACTCTTGTAAAACCGATGTGTTCAGATCTAGCTCGTATCGGTCTAAAACAGCTTGTCTCGTTGTTTTAAGCAAGAATACATGCTTTTCGCGCAGTTATGAGAGAAAACGTTTTGACGCGTATCACACGGACACATGCAAAACCGATGTGTTCAGATTTAGCTCGTTTCGGTCTAAAACAGCTTGTTTCGTTGTATTAGGCACGAATACAGCTTTTGGCACAGTTACGAGAGAAAAAGTTTTGACGCGTATCACACGGACACTTGTAAAACCGATGTGTTCAGATCTAGCTCGTTTCGGTCTAAAACAGCTTGTTTCGTTGTATTAGGCACCAATACATGCTTTTCGCACAGTTATGAGAAAAAGTTTTGACGCGTATCACACGGACACTTGTAAAACCGATGTGTTCATATTTAGCTCGTTTCGGTCTGAAACAGGTTGTTTCGTTGTATTAAGCACAATTACAAGCTTTTCGCCTAGTTATGAGAGAAAAAGTTTTGACGCGTATCACATGGACACTTGTAAAACCGTTGTGTTTAGATTTAGCTCGTTTCGGTCTAAGAGAGCTGGTCTCGTTCTATTAAGCACGAATACATGCTTTTCGCGCAGTTACGAGAGAAAAAGTTTTGACGCGAATCACACGGACACTTGTAAAACCGATGTGTTCAGATCTAGCTCGTTTTGGTCTAAAACAGCTTGTTTCGTTGTATTAAGCACGAATTTTCGCGCAGTTATAAGAGAAAAAGTTTTGACGCGTTAACATGGACACTTGTAAAACCGATGTGTTCAGATCTAGCTCGTTTCGGTCTAAAACAGCTTGTCTCGTTGTAATAAGCACGAATACAAGCTTTTCGCGCCGTTATGAGAGAAAAAGTTTTGACGCGTTTCACATGGACACTTGTAATACCGCGTTGTTCATATTTAGCTCGTTTCGGTCTAAAACAGCTTGTCTCGTTGTATTAGGCACGAATACATGCTTTTCGCGCAGTTATAGGAGAAAAAGTTTTGACGCGTTCACACGGACACTTGTAAAACCGATGTGTTCAGATCTAGCTAGTTTTCGGTAAAAACAGCTTGTTTCATTGTATTAAGCACGAATACATGCTTTTCGCGCAGTTATACAAGAAAAAGTTTTGACGCGTTCACATGAACACTTGTAAAACCGACGTGTTCAGATTTAGCTCGTTTCGGTCTAAAACAGCTTGTTTCGTTGTATTAAGCGCGAATACATGCTTTTCGCGCAGTTATGAAAGAAAACGTTTTGACGCGTATCACACGAACACTTGTAAAACCGATATGTTCAGATCTAGCTAGTTTTGGTCTAAAACAGCTTGTTTCATTGTATTAAGCACGAATACATGCTTTTCGCGCAGTTATACGAGAAAACGTTTTGACGCGTTCACATGGACACTTGTAAAACCGACGTGTTCAGATTTACCTCGATTCGGTCTAAATCAACTTGTCTCGTTCTATTAAGCACGAATACATGCTTCTCGTGCAGTTATGAGAGAAAAAGTTTGGACGCGTATCACACGGACACTTGTAAAACCGATGTGTTCAATTTTAGCTAGTTTCGGTCTAAAACAGCTTGTTTCGTTGTATTAAGCACGAATACAAGCTTTTCGCGCAGTTATGAGACAAAAATTTTTGACGCGTATCACATGGACACTTGTAAAACCGATGTGTTCAGATCTAGCTCGTATCGGTCTAAAACAGCTTGTCTCGTTGTTTTAAGCAAGAATACATGCTTTTCGCGCAGTTATGAGAGAAAACGTTTTGACGCGTATCACACGACACATGCAAAACCGATGTGTTCAGATTTAGCTCGTTTCGGTCTAAAACAGCTTGTTTCGTTGTATTAGGCACGAATACAGCTTTTGGCACAGTTACGAGAGAAAAAGCCTTGACGCGTATCACACGGACACTTGTGAAACCGATGTGTTCAGATCTAGCTCGTTTCGGTCTAAAACAGCTTGTTTCGTTGTATTAGGCACCAATACATGCTTTTCGCACAGTTATGAGAAAAAGTTTTGACGCGTATCACATGGACACTTGTAAAACCGTTTTGTTCAGATTTAGCTCGTTTCGGTCTAAAACAGCTTGTCTCGTTCTATTAAGCACGAATGCATGCTTTTCGCGCAGTTACGAGAGAAAAAGTTTTGACGCGTATCACACGGACACTTGTAAAGATCTAGCTAGTTTTGGTCTAAAACAGCTTGTTTCGTTGTATTAAGCACGAATCACACGGACAGCTGTAAAACCGATGTTTTCAGATCTAGCTCGTTTTGGTCTAAAACAGTTTGTTTCGTTGTATTAAGCACGAATTTTCGCGCAGTTAAAATCGGTGTTCAGATTTAGCTCGTTTCGGTCTAAACAGCTTGTTTCGTTGTATTAAGCACGAATACAAGCTTTTCGCGCATTTATGAGAGACAAAAGCTTTGACGCGTATCACATCGACACATGTAAAACCATTGTGTTCAGATTTAGCTAGTTTTGGTCAAAAACAGCTTGTTTCACTGTATTAAGCGCGAATACATGCTTTTCGCGCAGTTATACGAGAAAACGTTTTGACGCGTATCACATGGAAACTTGTAAAACCGATGTGTTCAGATTTAGCTCGTTTCGGTCTAAAAAAGCTTGTTTCGTTGTTTTAAGCAAGAATACATGATTTTTCTCGCAGTTACAAGAGAAAGTTCTGACGCGTAACTCATGGACACTTGTAAAACCGATGTGTTCAGATCTAGCTAGTTTTGGTCTAAAACAGCTTGTTTCGTTGTATTAAGCCCGAATACATGCTTTTCGTGAAGTTATAGGAGAAAAAGTTTTGACGCGTTCACATGGACACTTGTAAAACCGATGTGTTCATATTTAGCTCGTTTAGGTCTGAAACAGCTTGTTTCGTTGTATTAAGCACGTTTACAAGCTTTTCGCCCAGTTATGAGAGAAAAAGTTTTGACGCGTATCACATGGACACTTGTAAAACCGTTGTGTTTAGATTTAGCTCGTTTCGGTCTAAGAGAGCTGGTCTCGTTCTATTAAGCACGAATACATGCTTTTCGCGCAGTTACGAGAGAAAACGTTTTGACGCGAATCACACGGACACTTGTAAAACCGATGTGTTCAGATTTTGCTCGTTTCGGTCTAAAACAGCTTGTTTCGTTGTATTAAGCGCGAATACATGCTTTTCGCGCAGTTATGAGAGAAAACGTTTTGACGCGTATCACACGGACACTTGTAAAACCGATGTGTTCAGATCTAGCTAGTTTTGGTCTAAAACAGCTTGTTTCGTTGTATTAAGCACGAATTTTCGCGCAGTTAGAAGAGAAAAAGTTTTGATGCGTTAACATGGACACTTGTAAAACCGATGTGTTCAGATCTAGCTCGTTTCGGTCTAAAACAGCTTGTCTCGTTGTAATAAGCACGAATACAAGCTTTTCGCGCCGTTATGAGAGAAAAAGTTTTGACGCGTTTCACATGGACACTTGTAATACCGCGTTGTTCATATTTAGCTTGTTTCGGTCGAAAACAGCTTGTCTCGTTGTATTAAGCACGAATACATGCTTTTCGCGCAGTTATAGGAGAAAAAGTTTTGACGCGTTCACACGGACACTTGTAAAACCGATGTGTTCAGGTCTAGCTAGTTTTCGTTAAAAACAGCTTGTTTCATTGTATTAAGCACGAATACATGCTTTTCGCGCAGTTATACAAGAAAAAGTTTTGACGCGTTCACATGAACACTTGTAAAACCGACGTGTTCAGATTTAGCTCGTTTCGGTCTAAAACAGCTTGTTTCGTTGTATTAAGCGCGAATACATGCTGATCGCGCAGTTATGAAAGAAAACGTTTTGACGCGTATCACACGAACACTTGTAAAACCGATGTATTCAGATCTAGCTAGTTTTGGTCTAAAACAGCTTGTTTCATTGTATTAAGCACGAATACATGCTTTTCGCGCAGTTATACGAGAGAACGTTTTGACGCGTTCACATGGACACTTGTAAAACCGATGTGTTCAGATTTACCTCGTTTCGGTCTAAATCAGCTTGTCTCGTTCTATTAAGCACGAATACATGCTTCTCGTGCAGTTATGAGAGAAAAAGTTTGGACGCGTATCACACGGACACTTGTAAAACCGATGTGTTCAATTTTAGCTAGTTTCGGTCTAAAACAGCTTGTTTCGTTGTATTAAGCACGAATACAAGCTTTTCGCGCAGTTATGAGACAAAAATTTTTGACGCGTATCACATGGACACTTGTAAAACCGATGTGTTCAGATCTAGCTCGTATCGGTCTAAAACAGCTTGTCTCGTTGTTTTAAGCAAGAATACATGCTTTTCGCGCAGTTATGAGAGAAAACGTTTTGACGCGTATCACACGGACACATGCAAAACCGATGTGTTCAGATTTAGCTCGTTTCGGTCTAAAACAGCTTGTTTCGTATTAGGCACGAATACATGCTTTTCGCACAGTTACGAGAGAAAAAGTTTTGACGCGTATCACACGGATACTTGTAAAACCGATGTGTTCAGATCTAGCTCGTTTCTGTCTAAAACAGCTTGTTTCGTTGTATTAGGCACGAATAAATGCTTTTCGCACAGTTATGAGAGAAAAAGTTTGGACGCGTATCACACGGACACTTGTAAAACCGATGTGTTCAGATTTTGCTCGTTTCGGTCTAAAACAGCTTGTTTCGTTGTATTAAGCGCGAATACATGCTTTTCGCGCAGTTATGAGAGAAAACGTTTTGCCGCGTATCACACGGACACTTGTAAAACCGATGTGTTCAGACCTAGCTCGTTTTGGTCTAAACCAGCTTGTTTCGTTGTATTAAGCACGAATTTTCGCGCAGTTATAAGAGAAAAAGTTTTGACGCGTTAACATGGACACTTGCAAAACCGATGTGTTGAGATCTACCTCGTTTCGGTCTAAAACAGCTTGTCTCGTTGTAATAAGCACGAATACAAGCTTTTCGCGCCGTTATGAGAGAAAAAGTTTTGACGCGTTTCACATGGACACTTGTAATTCTGCGTTGTTCATATTTAGCTCGCTTCGGTCTAAAACAGCTTGTCTCGTTGTATTAGGCACGAATACATGCTTTTCGCGCAGTTATAGGAGAAAAAGTTTTGACGCGTATCACATGGACACTTGTAAAACCGTTTTGTTCAGATTTAGCTCGTTTCGGTCTAAAACAGCTTGTTTCGTTGTATTAGGCACCAATACATGCTTTTCGCACAGTTATGAGAAAAAGTTTTGACGCGTATCACACGGACACTTGTAAAACCGATGTGTTCATATTTAGCTCGTTTCGGTCTGAAACAGGTTGTTTCGTTGTATTAAGCACAATTACAAGCTTTTCGCCTAGTTATGAGAGAAAAAGTTTTGACGCGTATCACATGGACACTTGTAAAACCGTTGTGTTTAGATTTAGCTCGTTTCGGTCTAAGAGAGCTGGTCTCGTTCTATTAAGCACGAATACATGCTTTTCGCGCAGTTACGAGAGAAAAAGTTTTGACGCGAATCACACGGACACTTGTAAAACCGATGTGTTCAGATCTAGCTCGTTTTGGTCTAAAACAGCTTGTTTCGTTGTATTAAGCACGAATTTTCGCGCAGTTATAAGAGAAAAAGTTTTGACGCGTTAACATGGACACTTGTAAAACCGATGTGTTCAGATCTAGCTCGTTTCGGTCTAAAACAGCTTGTCTCGTTGTAATAAGCACGAATACAAGCTTTTCGCGCCGTTATGAGAGAAAAAGTTTTGACGCGTTTCACATGGACACTTGTAATACCGCGTTGTTCATATTTAGCTCGTTTCGGTCTAAAACAGCTTGTCTCGTTGTATTAGGCACGAATACATGCTTTTCGCGCAGTTATAGGAGAAAAAGTTTTGACGCGTTCACACGGACACTTGTAAAACCGATGTGTTCAGATCTAGCTAGTTTTCGGTAAAAACAGCTTGTTTCATTGTATTAAGCACGAATACATGCTTTTCGCGCAGTTATACAAGAAAAAGTTTTGACGCGTTCACATGAACACTTGTAAAACCGACGTGTTCAGATTTAGCTCGTTTCGGTCTAAAACAGCTTGTTTCGTTGTATTAAGCGCGAATACATGCTTTTCGCGCAGTTATGAAAGAAAACGTTTTGACGCGTATCACACGAACACTTGTAAAACCGATATGTTCAGATCTAGCTAGTTTTGGTCTAAAACAGCTTGTTTCATTGTATTAAGCACGAATACATGCTTTTCGCGCAGTTATACGAGAAAACGTTTTGACGCGTTCACATGGACACTTGTAAAACCGACGTGTTCAGATTTACCTCGATTCGGTCTAAATCAACTTGTCTCGTTCTATTAAGCACGAATACATGCTTCTCGTGCAGTTATGAGAGAAAAAGTTTGGACGCGTATCACACGGACACTTGTAAAACCGATGTGTTCAATTTTAGCTAGTTTCGGTCTAAAACAGCTTGTTTCGTTGTATTAAGCACGAATACAAGCTTTTCGCGCAGTTATGAGACAAAAATTTTTGACGCGTATCACATGGACACTTGTAAAACCGATGTGTTCAGATCTAGCTCGTATCGGTCTAAAACAGCTTGTCTCGTTGTTTTAAGCAAGAATACATGCTTTTCGCGCAGTTATGAGAGAAAACGTTTTGACGCGTATCACACGACACATGCAAAACCGATGTGTTCAGATTTAGCTCGTTTCGGTCTAAAACAGCTTGTTTCGTTGTATTAGGCACGAATACAGCTTTTGGCACAGTTACGAGAGAAAAAGCCTTGACGCGTATCACACGGACACTTGTGAAACCGATGTGTTCAGATCTAGCTCGTTTCGGTCTAAAACAGCTTGTTTCGTTGTATTAGGCACCAATACATGCTTTTCGCACAGTTATGAGAAAAAGTTTTGACGCGTATCACATGGACACTTGTAAAACCGTTTTGTTCAGATTTAGCTCGTTTCGGTCTAAAACAGCTTGTCTCGTTCTATTAAGCACGAATGCATGCTTTTCGCGCAGTTACGAGAGAAAAAGTTTTGACGCGTATCACACGGACACTTGTAAAGATCTAGCTAGTTTTGGTCTAAAACAGCTTGTTTCGTTGTATTAAGCACGAATCACACGGACAGCTGTAAAACCGATGTTTTCAGATCTAGCTCGTTTTGGTCTAAAACAGTTTGTTTCGTTGTATTAAGCACGAATTTTCGCGCAGTTAAAATCGGTGTTCAGATTTAGCTCGTTTCGGTCTAAACAGCTTGTTTCGTTGTATTAAGCACGAATACAAGCTTTTCGCGCATTTATGAGAGACAAAAGCTTTGACGCGTATCACATCGACACATGTAAAACCATTGTGTTCAGATTTAGCTAGTTTTGGTCAAAAACAGCTTGTTTCACTGTATTAAGCGCGAATACATGCTTTTCGCGCAGTTATACGAGAAAAAGTTTTGACGCGTATCACATGGAAACTTGTAAAACCGATGTGTTCAGATTTAGCTCGTTTCGGTCTAAAAAAGCTTGTTTCGTTGTTTTAAGCAAGAATACATGATTTTTCTCGCAGTTACAAGAGAAAGTTCTGACGCGTAACTCATGGACACTTGTAAAACCGATGTGTTCAGATCTAGCTAGTTTTGGTCTAAAACAGCTTGTTTCGTTGTATTAAGCCCGAATACATGCTTTTCGTGAAGTTATAGGAGAAAAAGTTTTGACGCGTTCACATGGACACTTGTAAAACCGATGTGTTCATATTTAGCTCGTTTAGGTCTGAAACAGCTTGTTTCGTTGTATTAAGCACGTTTACAAGCTTTTCGCCCAGTTATGAGAGAAAAAGTTTTGACGCGTATCACATGGACACTTGTAAAACCGTTGTGTTTAGATTTAGCTCGTTTCGGTCTAAGAGAGCTGGTCTCGTTCTATTAAGCACGAATACATGCTTTTCGCGCAGTTACGAGAGAAAACGTTTTGACGCGAATCACACGGACACTTGTAAAACCGATGTGTTCAGATTTTGCTCGTTTCGGTCTAAAACAGCTTGTTTCGTTGTATTAAGCGCGAATACATGCTTTTCGCGCAGTTATGAGAGAAAACGTTTTGACGCGTATCACACGGACACTTGTAAAACCGATGTGTTCAGATCTAGCTAGTTTTGGTCTAAAACAGCTTGTTTCGTTGTATTAAGCACGAATTTTCGCGCAGTTAGAAGAGAAAAAGTTTTGATGCGTTAACATGGACACTTGTAAAACCGATGTGTTCAGATCTAGCTCGTTTCGGTCTAAAACAGCTTGTCTCGTTGTAATAAGCACGAATACAAGCTTTTCGCGCCGTTATGAGAGAAAAAGTTTTGACGCGTTTCACATGGACACTTGTAATACCGCGTTGTTCATATTTAGCTTGTTTCGGTCGAAAACAGCTTGTCTCGTTGTATTAAGCACGAATACATGCTTTTCGCGCAGTTATAGGAGAAAAAGTTTTGACGCGTTCACACGGACACTTGTAAAACCGATGTGTTCAGGTCTAGCTAGTTTTCGTTAAAAACAGCTTGTTTCATTGTATTAAGCACGAATACATGCTTTTCGCGCAGTTATACAAGAAAAAGTTTTGACGCGTTCACATGAACACTTGTAAAACCGACGTGTTCAGATTTAGCTCGTTTCGGTCTAAAACAGCTTGTTTCGTTGTATTAAGCGCGAATACATGCTGATCGCGCAGTTATGAAAGAAAACGTTTTGACGCGTATCACACGAACACTTGTAAAACCGATGTATTCAGATCTAGCTAGTTTTGGTCTAAAACAGCTTGTTTCATTGTATTAAGCACGAATACATGCTTTTCGCGCAGTTATACGAGAGAACGTTTTGACGCGTTCACATGGACACTTGTAAAACCGATGTGTTCAGATTTACCCTCGTTTCGGTCTAAATCAGCTTGTCTCGTTCTATTAAGCACGAATACATGCTTCTCGTGCAGTTATGAGAGAAAAAGTTTGGACGCGTATCACACGGACACTTGTAAAACCGATGTGTTCAATTTTAGCTAGTTTCGGTCTAAAACAGCTTGTTTCGTTGTATTAAGCACGAATACAAGCTTTTCGCGCAGTTATGAGACAAAAATTTTTGACGCGTATCACATGGACACTTGTAAAACCGATGTGTTCAGATCTAGCTCGTATCGGTCTAAAACAGCTTGTCTCGTTGTTTTAAGCAAGAATACATGCTTTTCGCGCAGTTATGAGAGAAAACGTTTTGACGCGTATCACACGGACACATGCAAAACCGATGTGTTCAGATTAGCTCGTTTCGGTCTAAAACAGCTTGTTTCGTATTAGGCACGAATACATGCTTTTCGCACAGTTACGAGAGAAAAAGTTTTGACGCGTATCACACGGATACTTGTAAAACCGATGTGTTCAGATCTAGCTCGTTTCTGTCTAAAACAGCTTGTTTCGTTGTATTAGGCACGAATAAATGCTTTTCGCACAGTTATGAGAGAAAAAGTTTGGACGCGTATCACACCGGACACTTGTAAAACCGATGTGTTCAGATTTTGCTCGTTTCGGTCTAAAACAGCTTGTTTCGTTGTATTAAGCGCGAATACATGCTTTTCGCGCAGTTATGAGAGAAAACGTTTTGCCGCGTATCACACGGACACTTGTAAAACCGATGTGTTCAGACCTAGCTCGTTTTGGTCTAAACCAGCTTGTTTCGTTGTATTAAGCACGAATTTTCGCGCAGTTATAAGAGAAAAAGTTTTGACGCGTTAACATGGACACTTGCAAAACCGATGTGTTGAGATCTACCTCGTTTCGGTCTAAAACAGCTTGTCTCGTTGTAATAAGCACGAATACAAGCTTTTCGCGCCGTTATGAGAGAAAAAGTTTTGACGCGTTTCACATGGACACTTGTAATTCTGCGTTGTTCATATTTAGCTCGCTTCGGTCTAAAACAGCTTGTCTCGTTGTATTAGGCACGAATACATGCTTTTCGCGCAGTTATAGGAGAAAAAGTTTTGACGCGTATCACATGGACACTTGTAAAACCGTTTTGTTCAGATTTAGCTCGTTTCGGTCTAAAACAGCTTGTCTCGTTCTATTAAGCACGGATGCATGCTTTTCGCGCAGTTACGAGAGAAAAAGTTTTGACGCGTATCACACGGACACTTGTAAAGATCTAGCTAGTTTTGGTCTAAAACAGCTTGTTTCGTTGTATTAAGCACGAATCACACGGACAGCTGTAAAACCGATGTTTTCAGATCTAGCTCGTTTGGTCTAAAACAGTTTGTTTCGTTGTATTAAGCACGAATTTTCGCGCAGTTAAAATCGGTGTTCAGATTCAGCTCGTTTCGGTCTAAACAGCCTGTTTCGTTGTATTAAGCACGAATACAAGCTTTTCGCGCATTTATGAGAGACAAAAACTTTGACGCGTATCACATCGACACATGTAAAACCGTTTTGTTCAGATTTAGCTAGTTTTGGTCAACAACAGCTTGTTTCACTGTATTAAGCGCGAATACAAGCTTTTCGCGCAGTTATACGAGAAAAAGTTTTGACGCGTATCACATGGACAATTGTAAACCGATGTGTTCAGATTTAGCTCGTTTCGGTCTAAAAAAGCTTGTTTCGTTGTTTTAAGCAAGAATACATGATTTTTCTCGCAGTTACAAGAGAAAGTTCTGACGCGTAACTCATGGACACTTGTAAAACCGATAAGTTCAGATCTAGCTAGTTTTGGTCTAAAACAGCTTGTTTCGTTGTATTAGGCCGAATACATGCTTTTCGTGAAGTTAAAGGAGAAAAAGTTTTGACGCGTTCACATGGACACTTGTAAAACCGATGTGTTCATATTTAGCTCGTTTCGGTCTGAAACACCTTGTTTCGTTGTATTAAGCACGAATACAAGCTTTTCGCGCCGTTATGAGAGAAAAAGTTTTGACGCGTTTCACATGGACACTTGTAATACCGCGTTGTTCATATTTAGCTTGTTTCGGTCTAAAACAGCTTGTCTCGTTGTATTAAGCACGAATACATGCTTTTCGCGCAGTTATAGGAGAAAAAGTTTTGACGCGTTCACACGGACACTTGTAAAACCGATGTGTTCAGGTCTAGCTAGTTTTCGTTAAAAACAGCTTGTTTCATTGTATTAAGCACGAATACATGCTTTTCGCGCAGTTATAAAAGAAAACGTTTTGACGCGTTCACATGAACACTTGTAAAACCGACGTGTTCAGATTTAGCTCGTTTCGGTCTAAAACAGCTTGTTTCGTTGTATTAAGCACGAATACAAGCTTTTCGCGCAGTTATGAGACAAAAATATTTGACGCGTATCACATGGACACTTGTAAAACCGATGTGTTCAGATCTAGCTCGTATCGGTCTAAAACAGCTTGTCTTTGTTTTAAGCAAGAATACATGCTTTTCGCGCAGTTATGAAAGAAAACGTTTTGACGCGTATCACACGAACACTTGTAAAACCGATGTGTTCAGATCTAGCTAGTTTTGGTCTAAAACAGCTTGTTTCATTGTATTATGCACGAATACATGCTTTTCGCGCAGTTATACGAGAAAACGTTTTGACGCGTTCACATGGACACTTGTAAAACCGATGTGTTCAGATTTACCTCGTTTCGGTCTAAATCAGCTTGTCTCGTTCTATTAAGCACGAATACATGCTTCTCGTGCAGTTATGAGAGAAAAAGTTTGGACGCGTATCACACGGACACTTGTAAAACCGATGTGTTCAATTTTAGCTAGTTTCGGTCTAAAACAGCTTGTTTCGTTGTATTAAGCACGAATACAAGCTTTTCGCGCAGTTATGAGACAAAAATTTTTGACGCGTATCACATGGACACTTGTAAAACGATGTGTTCAGATCTAGCTCGTATCGGTCTAAAACAGCTTGTCTCGTTGTTTTAAGCAAGAATACATGCTTTTCGCGCAGTTATGAGAGAAAACGTTTTGACGCGTATCACACGGACACATGCAAAACCGATGTGTTCAGATTTAGCTCGTTTCGGTCTAAAACAGCTTGTCTCGTTGTAATAAGCACGAATACAAGCTTTTCGCGCCGTTATGAGAGAAAAAGTTTTGACGCGTTTCACATGGACACTTGTAATACCGCGTTGTTCATATTTAGCTTGTTTCGGTCGAAAACAGCTTGTCTCGTTGTATTAAGCACGAATACATGCTTTTCGCGCAGTTATAGGAGAAAAAGTTTTGACGCGTTCACAACGGACACTTGTAAAACCGATGTGTTCAGGTCTAGCTAGTTTTCGTTAAAAACAGCTTGTTTCATTGTATTAAGCACGAATACATACTTTTCGCGCAGTTATACAAGAAAAAGTTTTGACGCGTTCACATGAACACTTGTAAAACCGACGTGTTCAGATTTAGCTCGTTTCGGTCTAAAACAGCTTGTTTCGTTGTATTAAGCGCGAATACATGCTGATCGCGCAGTTATGAAAGAAAACGTTTTGACGCGTATCACACGAACACTTGTAAAACCGATGTATTCAGATCTAGCTAGTTTTGTTCTAAAACAGCTTGTTTCATTGTATTAAGCACGAATACATGCTTTTCGCGCAGTTATACGAGAGAACGTTTTGACGCGTTCACATGGACACTTGTAAAACCGATGTGTTCAGATTTACCTCGTTTCGGTCTAAATCAGCTTGTCTCGTTCTATTAAGCACGAATACATGCTTCTCGTGCAGTTATGAGAGAAAAAGTTTGGACGCGTATCACACGGACACTTGTAAAACCGATGTGTTCAATTTTAGCTAGTTTCGGTCTAAAACAGCTTGTTTCGTTGTATTAAGCACGAATACAAGCTTTTCGCGCAGTTATGAGACAAAAATTTTTGACGCGTATCACATGGACACTTGTAAAACCGATGTGTTCAGATCTAGCTCGTATCGGTCTAAAACAGCTTGTCTCGTTGTTTTAAGCAAGAATACATGCTTTTCGCGCAGTTATGAGAGAAAACGTTTTGACGCGTATCACACGGACACATGCAAAACCGATGTGTTCAGATTTAGCTCGTTTCGGTCTAAAACAGCTTGTTTCGTATTAGGCACGAATACATGCTTTTCGCACAGTTACGAGAGAAAAAGTTTTGACGCGTATCACACGGATACTTGTAAAACCGATGTGTTCAGATCTAGCTCGTTTCTGTCTAAAACAGCTTGTTTCGTTGTATTAGGCACGAATAAATGCTTTTCGCACAGTTATGAGAGAAAAAGTTTGGACGCGTATCACAAGGACACTTGTAAAACCGATGTGTTCAGATTTTGCTCGTTTCGGTCTAAAACAGCTTGTTTCGTTGTATTAAGCGCGAATACATGCTTTTCGCGCAGTTATGAGAGAAAACGTTTTGCCGCGTATCACACGGACACTTGTAAAACCGATGTGTTCAGACCTAGCTCGTTTTGGTCTAAACCAGCTTGTTTCGTTGTATTAAGCACGAATTTTCGCGCAGTTATAAGAGAAAAAGTTTTGACGCGTTAACATGGACACTTGCAAAACCGATGTGTTGAGATCTACCTCGTTTCGGTCTAAAACAGCTTGTCTCGTTGTAATAAGCACGAATACAAGCTTTTCGCGCCGTTATGAGAGAAAAAGTTTTGACGCGTTTCACATGGACACTTGTAAAACCGATGTGTTCAATTTTAGCTAGTTTCGGTCTAAAACAGCTTGTTTCGTTGTATTAAGCACGAATACAAGCTTTTCGCGCAGTTATGAGACAAAAATTTTTGACGCGTATCACATGGACACTTGTAAAACCGATGTGCTCAGATCTAGCTCGTATCGGTCTAAAACAGCTTGTCTCGTTGTTTTAAGCAAGAATACATGCTTTTCGCGCAGTTATGAGAGAAAACGTTTTGACGCGTATCACACGGACACATGCAAAACCGATGTGTTCAGATTTAGCTCGTTTCGGTCTAAAACAGCTTGTTTCGTTGTATTAGGCACGAATACAGCTTTTGGCACAGTTACGAGAGAAAAAGTTTTGACGCGTATAACACGGACACCTGTAAAACCGATGTGTTCAGATCTAGCTCGTTTCGGTCTAAAACAGCTTGTTTCGTTGTATTAGGCACCAATACATGCTTTTCGCACAGTTATGAGAAAAAGTTCTGACGCGTATCACACGGACACTTGTAAAACCGGTGTGTTCAGAACTAGCTCGTTTCGGTCTAAAACAGCTTGTCTCGTTGTAATAAGCACGAATACAAGCTTTTCGCGCAGTTATGAGAAAAAGTTTTGACGCGTATCACATGGACACTTGTAAAACCGTTTTGTTCAGATTTAGCTCGTTTCGGTCTAAAACAGCTTGTCTCGTTCTATTAAGCACGGATGCATGCTTTTCGCGCAGTTACGAGAGAAAAAGTTTTGACGCGTATCACACGGACACTTGTAAAGATCTAGCTAGTTTTGGTCTAAAACAGCTTGTTTCGTTGTATTAAGCACGAATCACACGGACAGCTGTAAAACCGATGTTTTCAGATCTAGCTCGTTTTGGTCTAAAACAGTTTGTTTCGTTGTATTAAGCACGAATTTTCGCGCAGTTAAAATCGGTGTTCAGATTCAGCTCGTTTCGGTCTAAACAGCTTGTTTCGTTGTATTAAGCACGAATACAAGCTTTTCGCGCATTTATGAGAGACAAAAACTTTGACGCGTATCACATCGACACATGTAAAACCGTTTTGTTCAGATTTAGCTAGTTTTGGTCAACAACAGCTTGTTTCACTGTATTAAGCGCGAATACAAGCTTTTCGCGCAGTTATACGAGAAAAAGTTTTGACGCGTATCACATGGACAATTGTAAACCGATGTGTTCAGATTTAGCTCGTTTCGGTCTAAAAAAGCTTGTTTCGTTGTTTTAAGCAAGAATACATGATTTTTCTCGCAGTTACAAGAGAAAGTTCTGACGCGTAACTCATGGACACTTGTAAAACCGATAAGTTCAGATCTAGCTAGTTTTGGTCTAAAACAGCTTGTTTCGTTGTATTAGGCCGAATACATGCTTTTCGTGAAGTTAAAGGAGAAAAAGTTTTGACGCGTTCACATGGACACTTGTAAAACCGATGTGTTCATATTTAGCTCGTTTCGGTCTGAAACACCTTGTTTCGTTGTATTAAGCACGAATACAAGCTTTTCGCGCCGTTATGAGAGAAAAAGTTTTGACGCGTTTCACATGGACACTTGTAATACCGCGTTGTTCATATTTAGCTTGTTTCGGTCTAAAACAGCTTGTCTCGTTGTATTAAGCACGAATACATGCTTTTCGCGCAGTTATAGGAGAAAAAGTTTTGACGCGTTCACACGGACACTTGTAAAACCGATGTGTTCAGGTCTAGCTAGTTTTCGTTAAAAACAGCTTGTTTCATTGTATTAAGCACGAATACATGCTTTTCGCGCAGTTATAAAAGAAAATGTTTTGACGCGTTCACATGAACACTTGTAAAACCGACGTGTTCAGATTTAGCTCGTTTCGGTCTAAAACAACTTGTTTCGTTGTATTAAGCACGAATACAAGCTTTTCGCGCAGTTATGAGACAAAAATATTTGACGCGTATCACATGGACACTTGTAAAACCGATGTGTTCAGATCTAGCTCGTATCGGTCTAAAACAGCTTGTCTTTGTTTTAAGCAAGAATACATGCTTTTCGCGCAGTTATGAGAGAAAACGTTTTGACGCGTATCACACGGACACATGCAAAACCGATGTGTTCAGATTTACCTCGTTTCGGTCTAAATCAGCTTGTCTCGTTCTATTAAGCACGAATACATGCTTCTCGTGCAGTTATGAGAGAAAAAGTTTGGACGCGTATCACACGGACACTTGTAAAACCGATGTGTTCAGATCTAGCTCGTTTCTGTCTAAAACAGCTTGTTTCGTTGTATTAGGCACGAATAAATGCTTTTCGCACAGTTATGAGAGAAAAAGTTTTGACGCATATCACACGTACACTTGTAAAACCGATGTGTTCAGATTTTGCTCGTTTCGGTCTAAAACAGCTTGTTTCGTTGTATTAAGCGCGAATACATGCTTTTCGCGCAGTTATGAGAGAAAACGTTTTGACGCGTATCACACGGACACTTGTAAAACGATGTGTTCAGACCTAGCTCGTTTTGGTTTAAAACAGCTTGTTTCGTTGTATTAAGCACAAATTTTCGCGCAGTTATAAGAGAAAAATTTTTGACGCGTTAACATGGACACTTGTAAAACCGATGTGTTCAGATCTAGCTTGTTTCGGTCTAAAACAGCTTGTCTCGTTGTAATAAGCACGAATACAAGCTTTTCGCGCCGTTATGAGAGAAAAAGTTTTGACGCGTTTCACATGGACACTTGTAATACCGCGTTGTTCATATTTAGCTCGTTTCGGTCTAAAACAGCTTGTCTCGTTGTATTAGGCACGAATACATGCTTTTCGCGCAGTTATAGGAGAAAAAGTTTTGACGCGTTCACACGGACACTTGTAAAACCGATGTGTTCAGATCTAGCTAGTTTTCGTTAAAAACAGCTTGTTTCATTGTATTAAGCACGAATACATGCTTTTCGCGCAGTTATACAAGAAAAAGTTTTGACGCGTTCACATGAACACTTGTAAAACCGACGTGTTCAGATTTAGCTCGTTTCGGTCTAAAACAGCTTGTTTCGTTGTATTAAGCGCGAATACATGCTTTTCGCGCAGTTATGAAAGAAAACGTTTTGACGCGTATCACGCGAACACTTGTAAAACCGATGTGTTCAGATCTAGCTAGTTTTGGTCTAAAACAGCTTGTTTCATTGTATTAAGCACGAATACATGCTTTTCGCGCAGTTATACGAGAAAACGTTTTGACGCGTTCACATCGACACTTGTAAAACCGATATGTTCAGATTTACCTCGTTTCGGTCTAAATCAGCTTGTCTCATTCTATTAAGCACGAATACATGCTTCTCGTGCAGTTATGAGAGAAAAAGTTTGGACGCGTATCACACGGACACTTGTAAAACCGATGTGTTCAATTTTAGCTAGTTTCGGTCTAAAACAGCTTGTTTCGTTGTATTAAGCACGAATACAAGCTTTTCGCGCAGTTATGAGACAAAAATTTTTGACGCGTATCACATGAACACTTGTAAAACCGATGTGTTCAGATCTAGCTCGTATCGGTCTGTCTCGTTGTTTTAAGCAAGAATACATGCTTTTCGCGCCGTTATGAGAGAAAACGTTTTGACGCGTATCACACGGACACATGCAAAACCGATGTGTTGAGATTTAGCTCGTTCCGGTCTAAAACAGTTGTTTCGTTGTATTAGGCACGAATACAGCTTTTGGCACAGTTACGAGAGAAAAAGTTTTGACGCGTATCACACGGACACTTGTAAAACCGATGTGTTCAGATCTAGCTCGTTTCGGTCTAAAACAGCTTGTTTCGTTGTATTAGGCACCAATACATGCTTTTCGCACAGTTATGAGAAAAAGTTTTGACGCGTATCACACGGACACTTGTAAAACCGATGTGTTCAGAACTAGCTCGTTTCGGTCTAAAACAGCTTGTCTCGTTGTAATAAGCACGAATACAAGGTTTTCGCGCAGTTATGAGAGAAAAAGTTTTGACGCGTATCACATGGACACTTGTAAAACCGTTTTGTTCAGATTTAGCTCGTTTCGGTCTAAAACAGCTTGTCTCGTTCTATTAAGGACGAATGCATGCTTTTCGCGCAGTTACGAGAGAAAAAGTTTTGACGCATATCACACGGACACTTCTAAAGATCTAGCTAGTTTTGGTCTAAAACAGCTTGTTTCGTTGTATTAAGCACGAATCACACGGACAGCTGTAAAACCGATGTTTTCAGATCTAGCTCGTTTTGGTCTAAAACAGTTTGTTTCGTTGTATTAAGCACGAATTTTCGCGCAGTTAAAATCGGTGTTCAGATTTAGCTCGTTTCGGTCTAAACAGCTTGTTTCGTTGTATTAAGCACGAATACAAGCTTTTCGCGCATTTATGAGATTCAAAAACTTTGACGCGTATCACATCGACACATGTAAAACCGTTGTGTTCAGATTTAGCTAGTTTTGGTCAAAAACAGCTTGTTTCACTGTATTAAGCGCGAATACATGCTTTTCGCGCAGTTATACGAGAAAAAGTTTTGACGCGTATCACATGGACAATTGTAAACCGATGTGTTCAGATTTAGCTCGTTTCGGTCTAAAAAAAGCTTGTTTCGTTGTTTTAAGCAAGAATACATGATTTTTCTCGCAGTTACAAGAGAAAGCTCTGACGCGTAACTCATGGACACTTGTAAAACTGATGTGTTCAGATCTAGCTAGTTTTGGTCTAAAACAGCTTGTTTCGTTGTATTAAGCCCGAATACATGCTTTTCGTGAAGTTATAGGAGAAAAAGTTTTGACGCGTTCACATGGACACTTGTAAAACCGATGTGTTCATATTTAGCTCGTTTCGGTCTGAAACAGCTTGTTTCGTTGTATTAAGCACGATTACAAGCTTTTCGCCCAGTTATGAGAGAAAAAGTTTTTACGCGTATCACATGGACACTTGTAAAACCGTTGTGTTTAGATTTAGCTCGTTTCGGTCTAAGAGAGCTGGTCTCGTTCTATTAAGCACGAATACATGCTTTTCGCGCAGTTACGAGAGAAAACGTTTTGACGCGAATCACACGGACACTTGTAAAACCGATGTGTTCAGATCTAGCTCGTTTTGGTCTAAAACAGCTTGTTTCGTTGTATTAAGCACGAATTTTCGCGCAGTTATAAGAGAAAAAGTTTTGACGCGTTAACATGGACACTTGTAAAACCGATGTGTTCAGATCTAGCTCGTTTTGGTCTAAAACAGCTTGTCTCGTTGTAATAAGCACGAATACAAGCTTTTCGCGCCGTTATGAGAGAAAAAGTTTTGACGCGTTTCACATGGACACTTGTAATACCGCGTTGTTCATATTTAGCTCGTTTCGGTCTAAAACAGCTTGTCTCGTTGTATTAGGCACGAATACATGCTTTTCGCGCAGTTATAGGAGAAAACGTTTTGACGCGTTCACATGGACACTTGTAAAACCGATGTGTTCAGATTTACCTCGTTTCGGTCTAAATCAGCTTGTCTCGTTCTATTAAGCACGAATACATGCTTCTCGTGCAGTTATGAGAGAAAAAGTTTGGACGCGTATCACACGGACACTTGTAAAACCGATGTGTTCAATTTTAGCTAGTTTCGGTCTAAAACAGCTTGTTTCGTTGTATTAAGCACGAATACAAGCTTTTCGCGCAGTTATGAGACAAAAATTTTTGACGCGTATCACATGGACACTTGTAAAACCGATGTGTTCAGATCTAGCTCGTATCGGTCTAAAACAGCTTGTCTCGTTGTTTTAAGCAAGAATACATGCTTTTCGCGCAGTTATGAGAGAAAACGTTTTGACGCGTATCACACGGACACATGCAAAACCGATGTGTTCAGATTTAGCTCGTTTCGGTCTAAAACAGCTTGTTTCGTTGTATTAGGCACGAATACAGCTTTTGGCACAGTTACGAGAGAAAAAGTTTTGACGCGTATCACACGGACACTTGTAAAACCGATGTGTTCAGATCTAGCTCGTTTCGGTCTAAAACAGCTTGTTTCGTTGTATTAGGCACCAATACATGCTTTTCGCACAGTTATGAGAAAAAGTTTTGACGCGTATCACACGGACACTTGTAAAACCGATGTGTTCAGAACTAGCTCGTTTCGGTGTAAAACAGCTTGTCTCGCTGTAATAAGCACGAATACAAGCTTTTCGCGCAGTTATGAGAGAAAACGTTTTGACGCGTATCACATGGACACTTGTAAAACCGTTTTGTTCAGATTTAGCTCGTTTCGGTCTAAAACAGCTTGTCTCGTTCTATTTAGCACGAATGCATGTTTTCGCGCAGTTACGAGAGAAAAAGTTTTGACGCGTATCACACGGACACTTGTAAAGATCTAGCTAGTTTTGGTCTAAAACAGCTTGTTTCGTTGTATTAAGCACGAATCACACGGACAGCTGTAAAACCTATGTTTTCAGATCTAGCTCGTTTTGGTGTAAAACAGTTTGTTTCGTTGTATTAAGCACGAATTTTCGCGCAGTTAAAATCGGTGTTCAGATTTAGCTCGTTTCGGTCTAAACAGCTTGTTTCGTTGTATTAAGCACGAATACAAGCTTTTCGCGCATTTATGAGAGACAAAAACTTTGACGCGTATCACATCGACACATGTAAAACCGTTGTGTTCAGATTTAGCTAGTTTTTGTCAAAAACAGCTTGTTTCACTGTATTAAGCGCGAATACATGCTTTTCGAGCAGTTATACGAGAAAAAGTTTTGACGCGTATCACATGGACAATTGTAAACCGATGTGTTCAGATTTAGCTCGTTTCGGTCTAAAAAAGCTTGTTTCGTTGTTTTAAGCAAGAATACATAATTTTTCTCGCAGTTACAAGAGAAAGTTCTGACGCGTAACTCATGGACACTTGTAAAACTGATGTGTTCAGATCTAGCTAGTTTTGGTCTAAAACAGCTTGTTTCGTTGTATTAAGCCCGAATACATGCTTTTCGTGAAGTTATAGGAGAAAAAGTTTTGACGCGTTCACATGGACACTTGTAAAACCGATGTGTTCATATTTAGCTCGTTTCGGTCTGAAACAGCTTGTTTCGTTGTATTAAGCACGATTACAAGCTTTTCGCCCAGTTATGAGAGAAAAAGTTTTTACGCGTATCACATGGACACTTGTAAAACCGTTGTGTTTAGATTTAGCTCGTTTCGGTCTAAGAGAGCTGGTCTCGTTCTATTAAGCACGAATACATGCTTTTCGCGCAGTTACGAGAGAAAACGTTTTGACGCGTATCACACGGACACTTGTAAAACCGATGTGTTCAGATCTAGCTAGTTTTGGTCTAAAACAGCTTGTTTCGTTGTATTAAGCACGAATTTTCGCACAGTTAGAAGAGAAAAAGTTTTGACGCGTCAACATGGACACTTGTAATACCGCGTTGTTCATATTTAGCTTGTTTCGGTCTAAAACAGCTTGTCTCGTTGTATTAAGCACGAATACATGCTTTTCGCGCAGTTATAGGAGTAAAAGTTTTGACTCGTTCACACGGACACTTGTAAAACCGATGTGTTCAGGTCTAGCTAGTTTTCGTTAAAAACAGCTTGTTTCATTGTATTAAGCACGAATACATGCTTTTCGCGCAGTTATACAAGAAAAAGTTTTGACGCGTTCACATGAACACTTGTAAAACCGACGTGTTCAGATTTAGCTCGTTTCGGTCTAAAACAGCTTGTTTCGTTGTATTAAGCGCGAATACATGCTGATCGCGCAGTTATGAAAGAAAACGTTTTGACGCGTTCACATGGACACTTGTAAAACCGATGTTTTCAGATTTACCTCGTTTCGGTCTAAATCAGCTTGCCTCGTTCTATTAAGCACGAATACATGCTTCTCGTGCAGTTATGAGAGAAAAAGTTTGGACGCGTATCACACGGACACTTGTAAAACCGATGTGTTCAATTTTAGCTAGTTTCGGTCTAAAACAGCTTGTTTCGTTGTATTAAGCAGGAATACAAGCTTTTCGCGCAGTTATGAGACAAAAATTTTTGACGCGTATCACATGGACACTTGTAAAACCGATGTGTTCAGATCTAGCTCGTATCGGTGTAAAACAGCTTGTCTCGTTGTTTTAAGCAAGAATACATGCTTTTCGCGCAGTTATGAGAGAAAACGTTTTGATGCGTATCACACGGACACATGCAATACCGATGTGTTCAGAATTAGCTCGTTTCGGTCTAAAACAGCTTGTTTCGTATTAGGCACGAATACATGCTTTTCGCACAGTTACGAGAGAAAAAGTTTTGACGCGTATCACACGGACACTTGTAAAACCGATGTGTTCAGATCTAGCTCGTTTCTGTCTAAAACAGCTTGTTTCGTTGTATTAGGCACGAATAAATGCTTTTCGCACAGTTATGAGAGAAAAAGTTTTGACGCATATCACACGGACACTTGTAAAACCGATGTGTTCAGGTTTTGCACGTTTCGGTCTAAAACAGCTTGTTTCGTTGTATTAAGCGCGAATACATGCTTTTCGCGCAGTTATGAGAGAAAACGTTTTGACGCGTATCACACGGACACTTGTAAAAGCGATGTGTTCAGACCTAGCTCGTTTTGGTCTAAAACAGCTTGTTTCGTTGTATTAAGCACGAATTTTCGCGCAGTTATAAGAGAAAATGTTTTGACGCGTTAACATGGACACTTGTAAAACCGATGTGTTCAGATCTAGCTCGTTTCGGTCTAAAACAGCTTGTCTCGTTGTAATAAGCACGAATACAAGCTTTTCGCGCCGTTATGAGAGATAAAGTTTTGACGCGTTTCACATGGACACTTGTAATACCGCGTTGTTCATATTTAGCTCGTTTCGGTCTAAAACAGCTTGTCTCGTTGTATTAGGCACGAATACATGCTTTTCGCGCAGTTATAGGAGAAAAAGTTTGACGCGTTCACACGGACACTTGTAAAACCGATGTGTTCAGATCTAGCTAGTTTTTGTTAAAAACAGCTTGTTTCATTGTATTAAGCACGAATACATGCTTTTCGCGCAGTTATACAAGAAAAAGTTTTGACGCGTTCACATGAACACTTGTAAAACCGACGTGTTCAGATTTAGCTCGTTTCGGTCTAAAACAGCTTGTTTCGTTGTATTAAGCGCGAATACATGCTTTTCGCGCAGTTATGAAAGAAAACGTTTTGACGCGTATCACACGAACACTTGTAAAACCGATGTGTTCAGATCTAGCTAGTTTTGGTCTAAAACAGCTTGTTTTATTGTATTAGGCACGAATACATGCTTTTCGCGCAGTTATACGAGAAAACGTTTTGACGCCTTCACATGGACACTTGTAAAACCGATGTGTTCAGATTTACCTCGTTTCGGTCTAAATCAGATTGTCTCGTTCTATTAAGCACGAATACATGCTTCTCGTGCAGTTATGAGAGAAAAAGTTTGGACGCGTATCACACGGACACTTGTAAAACCGATGTGTTCAATTTTAGCTAGTTTCGGTCTAAAACAGCTTGTTTCGTTGTATTAAGCACGAATACAAGCTTTTCGCGCAGTTATGAGACAAAAATTTTTGACGCCTATCACATGGACACTTGTAAGACCGATGTGTTCAGATCTAGCTCGTATCGGTCTAAAACAGCTTGTCTCGTTGTTTTAAGCAAGAATACATGCTTTTCGCGCTGTTATGAGAGAAAACGTTTTGACGCGTATCACACGGACACATGCAAAACCGATGTGTTCAGATTTAGCTCGTTTCGGTCTAAAACAGCTTGTCTCGTATTAGGCACGAATACATGCTTTTCGCACAGTTACGAGAGAAAAAGTTTTGACGCGTATCACACGGACACTTGTAAAACCGATGTGTTCAGATCTAGCTCGTTTCTGTCTAAAACAGCTTGTTTCGTTGTATTAGGCACGAATAAATGCTTTTCGCACAGTTATGAGAGAAAAAGTTTTGACGCATATCACACGGACACTTGTAAAACCGATGTGTTCAGGTTTTGCACGTTTCGGTCTAAAACAGCTTGTTTCGTTGTATTAAGCGCGAATACATGCTTTTCGCGCAGTTATGAGAGAAAACGTTTTGACGCGTATCACACGGACACTTGTAAAAGCGATGTGTTCAGACCTAGCTCGTTTTGGTCTAAAACAGCTTGTTTCGTTGTATTAAGCACGAATTTTCGCGCAGTTATAAGAGAAAATGTTTTGACGCGTTAACATGGACACTTGTAAAACCGATGTGTTCAGATCTAGCTCGTTTCGGTCTAAAACAGCTTGTCTCGTTGTAATAAGCACGAATACAAGCTTTTCGCGCCGTTATGAGAGATAAAGTTTTGACGCGTTTCACATGGACACTTGTAATACCGCGTTGTTCATATTTAGCTCGTTTCGGTCTAAAACAGCTTGTCTCGTTGTATTAGGCACGAATACATGCTTTTCGCGCCGTTATAGGAGAAAAAGTTTGACGCGTTCACACGGACACTTGTAAAACCGATGTGTTCAGGTCTAGCTAGTTTTCGTTAAAAACAGCTTGTTTCATTGTATTAAGCACGAATACATGCTTTTCGCGCAGTTATACAAGAAAAAGTTTTGACGCGTTCACATGAACACTTGTAAAACCGACGTGTTCAGATTTAGCTCGTTTCGGTCTAAAACAGCTTGTTTCGTTGTATTAAGCGCGAATACATGCTTTTCGCGCAGTTATGAAAGAAAACGTTTTGACGCGTATCACACGAACACTTGTAAAACCGATGTGTTCAGATCTAGCTAGTTTTGGTCTAAAACAGCTTGTTTTATTGTATTAAGCACGAATACATGCTTTTCGCGCAGTTATACGAGAAAACGTTTTGACGCGTTCACATGGACACTTGTAAAACCGATGTGTTCAGATTTACCTCGTTTCGGTCTAAATCAGATTGTCTCGTTCTATTAAGCACGAATACATGCTTCTCGTGCAGTTATGAGAGAAAAAGTTTGGACGCGTATCACACGGACACTTGTAAAACCGATGTGTTCAATTTTAGCTAGTTTCGGTCTAAAACAGCTTGTTTCGTTGTATTAAGCACGAATACAAGCTTTTCGCGCAGTTATGAGACAAAAATTTTTGACGCCTATCACATGGACACTTGTAAGACCGATGTGTTCAGATCTAGCTCGTATCGGTCTAAAACAGCTTGTCTCGTTGTTTTAAGCAAGAATACATGCTTTTCGCGCCGTTATGAGAGAAAACGTTTTGACGCGTATCACACGGACACATGCAAAACCGATGTGTTCAGATTTAGCTCGTTTCGGTCTAAAACAGCTTGTCTCGTATTAGGCACGAATACATGCTTTTCGCACAGTTACGAGAGAAAAAGTTTTGACGCGTATCACACGGACACTTGTAAAACCGATGTGTTCAGATCTAGCTCGTTTCTGTCTAAAACAGCTTGTTTCGTTGTATTAGGCACGAATAAATGCTTTTCGCACAGTTATGAGAGAAAAAGTTTTGACGCATATCACACGGACACTTGTAAAACCGATGTGTTCAGACCTAGCTCGTTTCGGTCTAAAACAGCTTGTTTCGTTGTATTAAGCGCGAATACATGCTTTTCGCGCAGTTATGAGAGAAAACGTTTTGACGCGTATCACACGGACACTTGTAAAACCGATGTGTTCAGACCTAGCTCGTTTTGGTCTAAAACAGCTTGTTTCGTTGTATTAAGCACGAATTTTCGCGCAGTTATAAGAGAAAAAGTTTTGACGCGTTAACATGGACACTTGTAAAACCGATGTGTTCAGATCTAGCTCGTTTCGGTCTAAAACAGCTTGTCTCGTTGTAATAAGCACGAATACAAGGTTTTCGCGCCGTTATGAGAGAAAAAGTTTTGACGAGTTTCACATGGACACTTGTAAAACCGCGTTGTTCATATTTAGCTCGTTTCGGTCTAAAACAGCTTGTCTCGTTGTATTAGGCACGAATACATGCTTTTCGCGCAGTTATAGGAGAAAAAGTTTTGACGCGTTCACACGGACACTTGTAAAACCGATGTGTTCAGATCTAGCTAGTTTTCGTTATAAACAGCTTGTTTCATTGTATTAAGCACGAATACATGCTTTTCGCGCAGTTATACAAGAAAAAGTTTTGACGCGTTCACATGAACACTTGTAAAACCGACGTGTTCAGATTTAGCTCGTTTCGGTCTAAAACAGCTTGTTTCGTTGTATTAAGCGCGAATACATGCTTTTCGCGCAGTTATGAAAGAAAACGTTTTGACGCGTATCACACGAACACTTGTAAAACCGATGTGTTCAGATCTAGCTAGTTTTGGTCTAAAACAGCTTGTTTCATTGTATTAAGCACGAATACATGCTTTTCGCGCAGTTATACGAGAAAACGTTTTGACGCGTTCACATGGACACTTGTAAAACCGATGTGTTCAGATTTACCTCGTTTCGGTCTAAATCAGATTGTCTCGTTCTATTAGGCACGAATACATGCTTCTCGTGCAGTTATGAGAGCAAAAGTTTGGACGCGTATCACACGGACACTTGTAAAACCGATGTGTTCAATTTTAGCTAGTTTCGGTCTAAAACAGCTTGTTTCGTTGTATTAAGCACGAATACAAGGTTTTCGCGCAGTTATGAGACAAAAATTTTTGACGCCTATCACATGGACACTTGTAAGACCGATGTGTTCTGATCTAGCTCGTATCGGTCTAAAACAGCTTGTCTCGTTGTTTTAAGCAAGAATACATGCTTTTCGCGCCGTTATGAGAGAAAACGTTTTGACGCGTATCACACGGACACATGCAAAACCGATGTGTTCAGATTTAGCTCGTTTCGGTCTAAAACAGCTTGTCTCGTATTAGGCACGAATACATGCTTTTCGCACAGTTACGAGAGAAAAAGTTTTGACGCGTATCACACGGACACTTGTAAAACCGATGTGTTCAGATCTAGCTCGTTTCTGTCTAAAACAGCTTGTTTCGTTGTATTAGGCACGAATAAATGCTTTTCGCACAGTTATGAGAGAAAAAGTTTTGACGCGTATCACACGGACACTTGTAAAACTGATGTGTTCAGATCTAGCTCGTTTCGGTCTAAAACAGCTTGTCTCGTTGTAATAAGCACGAATACAAGCTTTTCGCGCAGTTATGAGAGAAAAAGTGTTGACGCGTATCACATGGACACTTGTAAAACCGGTTTGTTCAGATTTAGCTCGTTTCGGTCTAAAACAGCTTGTCTCGTTCTATTAGGCACGAATACTTGATTTTGCGCAGTTATGAGAGAAAAAGTGTTGACGCGTATCACATGGGCACTTGTAAAACAATTGTGTTCAGATTTGGCTCGCTTCGGTCTAAAACAGCTTGTCTCGTTCTATTAAGCACGAATGCATGCTTTTCGGGCAGTTACGAGAGAAAAAGTTTTGACGCGTATCACACGGACACTTGTAAACCGATGTGTTCAGATTTTTCTCGTTTCGGTCTAAAACAGCTTGTTTCGTTGTATTAAGCAGGAATACATGCTGTTCGCGCAGTTATGAGAGAAAACGTTTTGACGCGTATCACACGGACACTTGTAAAACCGATGTGTTAAGACCTAGCTAGCCTTGGTCTAAAACAGCTTGTTTCGTTGTATTAAGCACGAATACATGCTTTTCGTGCAGTTATACGAGAACACGTTTTGACGCGTATCACACGGACAGTTGTAAAACCGATGTTTTCAGATCTAGCTCGTTTTGGTCTTAAACAGTTTGTTTCGTTGTATTAAGCACGAATTTTTGCGCAGTTATAAGAGAAAAAGTTTTGACGCGTATCGCATGGACACTTGTAAAATCGGTGTTCAGATTTAGCTCGTTTCGGTCTAAACAGCTTGTTTTGTTGTATTAAGCACGAATACAAACTTTTCACGCATTTATGAGAGACAAAAACTTTTGACGCGTATCACATCGACACTTGTAAAACCGTTGTGCTCAGATTTAGCTCGTTTCGCTCTAAAACAGCTTGTTTCGTTGTTTTAGGTACGAATACATGCTTTTCGCGCAGTTAGAGAAAAAGTTTTGACGCGTATCAAATGGACACTTGTAAAACCGATGTGTTCAGATTTAGGTCGTTTCGGTCTAAAACAGCTTGTTTCGTTGTTTTAAGCACGAATACATGCTTTTCGCGCAGTTATAAGAGAAACATTTTTGACGCGTTCCACATGGACACTTGTAAAACCGATGTGTTCAGATTTAGCTCGCTTCGGTCTAAAACAGCTTGTTTCGTTGTATTAGGCACGAATACAGCTTTTGGCACAGTTACGAGAGAAAAAGTTTTGACCCGTATCACACGGACACTTGTAAAACCGATGTGTTCAGAACTAGCTCGTTTCGGTCTAAAACAGCTTGTCTCGTTGTAATAAGCACGAATACAAGCTTTTCGCGCAGTTATGAGAGAAAAAGTTTTGATGCGTATCACATGGACACTTGTAAAACCGATGTGTTCATATTTAGCTCGTTTCGGTCTGAAACAGCTTGTTTCGTTGTATTAAGCACGATTACAAGCTTTTCGCCCAGTTATGAGAGAAAAAGTTTTTACGCGTATCACATGGACACTTGTAAAACCGTTGTGTTTAGATTTAGCTCGTTTCGGTCTAAGAGAGCTGGTCTCGTTCTATTAAGCACGAATACATGCTTTTCGCGCAGTTACGAGAGAAAACGTTTTGACGCGAATCACACGGACACTTGTAAAACCGATGTGTTCAGTCTAGCTCGTTTTGGTCTAAAACAGCTTGTTTCGTTGTATTAGGCACGAATTTTCGCGCAGTTATAAGAGAAAAATTTTGACGCGTTAACATGGACACTTGTAAAACCGATGTGTTCAGATCTAGCTCGTTTCGGTCTAAAACAGCTGGTCTCGTTGTAATAAACACGAATACAAGCTTTTCGCGCCGTTATGAGAGAAAAAGTTTTGACGCGTTTCACATGGACACTTGTAATACCGCGTTGTTCATATTTAGCTCGTTTCGGTCTAAAACAGCTTGTCTCGTTGTATTAGGCACGAATACATGCTTTTCGCGCAGTTATAGGAGAAAAAGTTTTGACGCGTTCACACGGACAATTGTAAAACCGATGTGTTCAGATCTAGCTAGTTTTCGTTAAAAACAGCTTGTTTCATTGTATTAAGCACGAATACATGCTTTTCGCGCAGTTATACAAGAAAAAGTTTTGACGCGTTCACATGAACACTTGTAAAACCGACGTGTTCAGATTTAGCTCGTTTCGGTCCAAAACTGCTTGTTTCGTTGTATCAAGCGCGAATACATGCTTTTCGCGCAGTTATGAAAGAAAACGTTTTGACGCGTATCACACGAACACTTGTAAAACCGATGTGTTCAGATCTAGCTAGTTTTGGTCTAAAACAGCTTGTTTCATTGTATTAAGCACGAATACATGCTTTTCGCGCAGTTATACGAGAAAACTTTTTGACGCGTTCACATGGACACTTGTAAAACCGATGTGCTCAGATTTACATCGTTTCGGTCTAAAACAGCTTGTCTCGTTGTTTTAAGCAAGAATACATGCTTTTCGCGCAGTTATGAGAGAAAACGTTTTGACGCGTATCACACGGACACATGCAAAACCGATGTGTTCAGATTTAGCTCGTTTCGGTCTAAAACAGCTTGTCTCGTTGTAATAAGCACGAATACAAGCTTTTCGCGCCGTTATGAGAGAAAAAGTTTTGACGCGTTTCACATGGACACTTGTAATACCGCGTTGTTCATATTTAGCTCGTTTCGGTCTAAAACAGCTTGTCTCGTTGTATTAGGCACGAATACATGCTTTTCGCGCAGTTATAGGAGAAAAAGTTTTGACGCGTTCACACGGACACTTGTAAAACCGATGTGTTCAGATCTAGCTCGTTTTGGTCTAAAACAGCTTGTTTCGTTGTATTAAGCACGAATTTTCGCGCAGTTATAGGAGAAAAAGTTTTGACGCGTTAACATGGACACTTGTAAAACCGATGTGTTCAGATCTAGCTCGTTTCGGTCTAAAACAGCTTGTCTCGTTGTAATAAGCACGAATACAAGCTTTTCGCGCCGTTATGAGAGAAAAAGTTTTGACGCGTTTCACATGGACACTTGTAATACCGCGTTGTTCATATTTAGCTCGTTTCAGTCTAAAACAGCTTGTCTCGTTGTATTAGGCACGAATACATGCTTTTCGCGCAGTTATAGGAGAAAAAGTTTTGACGCGTTCACACGGACACTTGTAAAACCGATGTGTTCAGATCTAGCTAGTTTTCGTTAAAAACAGCTTGTTTCATTGTATTAAGCACGAATACATGCTTTTGGCGCAGTTATACAAGAAAAAGTTTTGACGCGTTCACATGAACACTTGTAAAACCGACGTGTTCAGATTTAGCTCGTTTCGGTCTAAAACAGCTTGTTTCGTTGTATTAAGCGCGAATACATGCTTTTCGCGCAGTTATGAAAGAAAACGTTTTGACGCGTATCACACGAACACTTGTAAAACCGATGTGTTCAGATCTAGCTAGTTTTGGTCTAAAACAGCTTGTTTCATTGTATTAAGCACGAATACATGCTTTTCGCGCAGTTATACGAGAAAACGTTTTGACGCGTTCACATGGACACTTGTAAAACCGATGTGTTCAGATTTACCTCGTTTCGGTCTAAATCAGATTGTCTCGTTCTATTAGGCACGAATACTTGATTTTGCGCAGTTATGAGAGAAAAAGTGTTGACGCGTATCACATGGGCACTTGTAAAACAATTGTGTTCAGATTTGGCTCGCTTCGGTCTAAAACAGCTTGTCTCGTTCTATTAAGCACGAATGCATGCTTTTCGGGCAGTTACGAGAGAAAAAGTTTTGACGCGTATCACACGGACACTTGTAAACCGATGTGTTCAGATTTTTCTCGTTTCGGTCTAAAACAGCTTGTTTCGTTGTATTAAGCAGGAATACATGCTTTTCGCGCAGTTATGAGAGAAAACGTTTTGACGCGTATCACACGGACACTTGTAAAACCGATGTGTTAAGACCTAGCTAGCCTTGGTCTAAAACAGCTTGTTTCGTTGTATTAAGCACGAATACATGCTTTTCGTGCAGTTATACGAGAACACGTTTTGACGCGTATCACACGGACAGTTGTAAAACCGATGTTTTCAGATCTAGCTCGTTTTGGTCTTAGACAGTTTGTTTCGTTGTATTAAGCACGAATTTTTGCGCAGTTATAAGAGAAAAAGTTTTGACGCGTATCGCATGGACACTTGTAAAATCGGTGTTCAGATTTAGCTCGTTTCGGTCTAAACAGCTTGTTTTGTTGTATTAAGCACGAATACAAACTTTTCACGCATTTATGAGAGACAAAAACTTTTGACGCGTATCACATCGACACTTGTAAAACCGTTGTGCTCAGATTTAGCTCGTTTCGCTCTAAAACAGCTTGTTTCGTTGTTTTAGGTACGAATACATGCTTTTCGCGCAGTTAGAGAAAAAGTTTTGACGCGTATCAAATGGACACTTGTAAAACCGATGTGTTCAGATTTAGATCGTTTCGGTCTAAAACAGCTTGTTTCGTTGTTTTAAGCACGAATACATGCTTTTCGCGCAGTTATAAGAGAAACATTTTTGACGCGTTCCACATGGACACTTGTAAAACCGATGTGTTCAGATTTAGCTCGCTTCGGTCTAAAACAGCTTGTTTCGTTGTATTAGGCACGAATACAGCTTTTGGCACAGTTACGAGAGAAAAAGTTTTGACGCGTATCACACGGACACTTGTAAAACCGATGTGTTCAGAACTAGCTCGTTTCGGTCTAAAACAGCTTGTCTCGTTGTAATAAGCACGAATACAAGCTTTTCGCGCAGTTATGAGAGAAAAAGTTTTGATGCGTATCACATGGACACTTGTAAAACCGATGTGTTCATATTTAGCTCGTTTCGGTCTGAAACAGCTTGTTTCGTTGTATTAAGCACGATTACAAGCTTTTCGCCCAGTTATGAGAGAAAAAGTTTTTACGCGTATCACATGGACACTTGTAAAACCGTTGTGTTTAGATTTAGCTCGTTTCGGTCTAAGAGAGCTGGTCTCGTTCTATTAAGCACGAATACATGCTTTTCGCGCAGTTACGAGAGAAAACGTTTTGACGCGAATCACACGGACACTTGTAAAACCGATGTGTTCAGTCTAGCTCGTTTTGGTCTAAAACAGCTTGTTTCGTTGTATTAAGCACGAATTTTCGCGCAGTTATAAGAGAAAAATTTTGACGCGTTAACATGGACACTTGTAAAACCGATGTGTTCAGATCTAGCTCGTTTCGGTCTAAAACAGCTTGTCTCGTTGTAATAAACACGAATACAAGCTTTTCGCGCCGTTATGAGAGAAAAAGTTTTGACGCGTTTCACATGGACACTTGTAATACCGCGTTGTTCATATTTAGCTCGTTTCGGTCTAAAACAGCTTGTCTCGTTGTATTAGGCACGAATACATGCTTTTCGCGCAGTTATAGGAGAAAAAGTTTTGACGCGTTCACACGGACAATTGTAAAACCGATGTGTTCAGATCTAGCTAGTTTTCGTTAAAAACAGCTTGTTTCATTGTATTAAGCACGAATACATGCTTTTCGCGCAGTTATACAAGAAAAAGTTTTGACGCGTTCACATGAACACTTGTAAAACCGACGTGTTCAGATTTAGCTCGTTTCGGTCCAAAACTGCTTGTTTCGTTGTATCAAGCGCGAATACATGCTTTTCGCGCAGTTATGAAAGAAAACGTTTTGACGCGTATCACACGAACACTTGTAAAACCGGTGTGTTCAGATCTAGCTAGTTTTGGTCTAAAACAGCTTGTTTCATTGTATTAAGCACGAATACATGCTTTTCGCGCAGTTATACGAGAAAACTTTTTGACGCGTTCACATGGACACTTGTAAAACCGATGTGCTCAGATTTACATCGTTTCGGTCTAAAACAGCTTGTCTCGTTGTTTTAAGCAAGAATACATGCTTTTCGCGCAGTTATGAGAGAAAACGTTTTGACGCGTATCACACGGACACATGCAAAACCGATGTGTTCAGATTTAGCTCGTTTCGGTCTAAAACAGCTTGTCTCGTTGTAATAAGCACGAATACAAGCTTTTCGCGCCGTTATGAGAGAAAAAGTTTTGACGCGTTTCACATGGACACTTGTAATACCGCGTTGTTCATATTTAGCTCGTTTCGGTCTAAAACAGCTTGTCTCGTTGTATTAGGCACGAATACATGCTTTTCGCGCAGTTATAGGAGAAAAAGTTTTGACGCGTTCACACGGACACTTGTAAAACCGATGTGTTCAGATCTAGCTCGTTTTGGTCTAAAACAGCTTGTTTCGTTGTATTAAGCACGAATTTTCGCGCAGTTATAAGAGAAAAAGTTTTGACGCGTTAACATGGACACTTGTAAAACCGATGTGTTCAGATCTAGCTCGTTTCGGTCTAAAACAGCTTGTCTCGTTGTAATAAGCACGAATACAAGCTTTTCGCGCCGTTATGAGAGAAAAAGTTTTGACGCGTTTCACATGGACACTTGTAATACCGCGTTGTTCATATTTAGCTCGTTTCAGTCTAAAACAGCTTGTCTCGTTGTATTAGGCACGAATACATGCTTTTCGCGCAGTTATAGGAGAAAAAGTTTTGACGCTTTCACACGGACACTTGTAAAACCGATGTGTTCAGATCTAGCTAGTTTTCGTTAAAAACAGCTTGTTTCATTGTATTAAGCACGAATACATGCTTTTGGCGCAGTTATACAAGAAAAAGTTTTGACGCGTTCACATGAACACTTGTAAAACCGACGTGTTCAGATTTAGCTCGTTTCGGTCTAAAACAGCTTGTTTCGTTGTATTAAGCGCGAATACATGCTTTTCGCGCAGTTATGAAAGAAAACGTTTTGACGCGTATCACACGAACACTTGTAAAACCGATGTGTTCAGATCTAGCTAGTTTTGGTCTAAAACAGCTTGTTTCATTGTATTAAGCACGAATACATGCTTTTCGCGCAGTTATACGAGAAAACGTTTTGACGCGTTCACATGGACACTTGTAAAACCGATGTGTTCAGATTTACCTCGTTTCGGTCTAAATCAGATTGTCTCGTTCTATTAGGCACGAATACATGCTTCTCGTGCAGTTATGAGAGCAAAAGTTTGGACGCGTATCACACGGACACTTGTAAAACCGATGTGTTCAATTTTAGCTAGTTTCGGTCTAAAAAAGCTTGTTTCGTTGTATTAAGCACGAATACAAGGTTTTCGCGCAGTTATGAGACAAAAATTTTTGACGCCTATCACATGGACACTTGTAAGACCGATGTGTTCTGATCTAGCTCGTATCGGTCTAAAACAGCTTGTCTCGTTTTAAGCAAGAATACATGCTTTTCGCGCCGTTATGAGAGAAAACGTTTTGACGCGTATCACACGGACACATGCAAAACCGATGTGTTCAGATTTAGCTCGTTTCGGTCTAAAACAGCTTGTCTCGTATTAGGCACGAATACATGCTTTTCGCACAGTTACGAGAGAAAAAGTTTTGACGCGTATCACACGGACACTTGTAAAACCGATGTGTTCAGATCTAGCTCGTTTCTGTCTAAAACAGCTTGTTTCGTTGTATTAGGCACGAATAAATGCTTTTCGCACAGTTATGAGAGAAAAAGTTTTGACGCGTATCACACGGACACTTGTAAAACTGATGTGTTCAGATCTAGCTCGTTTCGGTCTAAAACAGCTTGTCTCGTTGTAATAAGCACGAATACAAGCTTTTCGCGCAGTTATGAGAGAAAAAGTGTTGACGCGTATCACATGGACACTTGTAAAACCGGTTTGTTCAGATTTAGCTCGTTTCGGTCTAAAACAGCTTGTCTCGTTCTATTAGGCACGAACTTGATTTTGCGCAGTTATGAGAGAAAAAGTGTTGACGCGTATCACATGGGCACTTGTAAAACAATTGTGTTCAGATTTGGCTCGCTTCGGTCTAAAACAGCTTGTCTCGTTCTATTAAGCACGAATGCATGCTTTTCGGGCAGTTACGAGAGAAAAAGTTTTGACGCGTATCACACGGACACTTGTAAACCGATGTGTTCAGATTTTTCTCGTTTCGGTCTAAAACAGCTTGTTTCGTTGTATTGAGCAGGAATACATGCTTTTCGCGCAGTTATGAGAGAAAACGTTTTGACGCGTATCACACGGACACTTGTAAAACCGATGTGTTAAGACCTAGCTAGCCTTTGTCTAAAACAGCTTGTTTCGTTGTATTAAGCACGAATACATGCTTTTCGTGCAGTAATAGGAGAACACGTTTTGACGCGTATCACACGGACAGTTGTAAAACCGATGTTTTCAGATCTAGCTCGTTTTGGTCTTAAACAGTTTGTTTCGTTGTATTAAGCACGAATTTTTGCGCAGTTATAAGAGAAAAAGTTTTGACGCGTATCGCATGGACACTTGTAAAATCGGTGTTCAGATTTAGCTCGTTTCGGTCTAAACAGCTTGTTTTGTTGTATTAAGCACGAATACAAACTTTTCACGCATTTATGAGAGACAAAAACTTTTGACGCGTATCACATCGACACTTGTAAAACCGTTGTGCTCAGATTTAGCTCGTTTCGCTCTAAAACAGCTTGTTTCGTTGTTTTAGGTACGAATACATGCTTTTCGCGCAGTTAGAGAAAAAGTTTTGACGCGTATCAAATGGACACTTGTAAAACCGATGTGTTCAGATTTAGGTCGTTTCGGTCTAAAACAGCTTGTTTCGTTGTTTTAAGCACGAATACATGCTTTTCGCGCAGTTATAAGAGAAACATTTTTGACGCGTTCCACATGGACACTTGTAAAACCGATGTGTTCAGATTTAGCTCGTTTCGGTCTAAAACAGCTTGTTTCGTTGTATTAGGCACGAATACAGCTTTTGGCACAGTTACGAGAGAAAAAGTTTTGACGCGTATCACACGGACACTTGTAAAACCGATGTGTTCAGATCTAGCTCGTTTCGGTCTAAAACAGCTTGTTTCGTTGTATTAGGCACCAATACATGCTTTTCGCACAGTTATGAGAAAAAGTTTTGACGCGTATCACACGGACACTTGTAAAACCGATGTGTTCAGAACTAGCTCGTTTCGGTCTAAAACAGCTTGTCTCGTTGTAATAAGCACGAATACAAGCTTTTCGCGCAGTTATGAGAGAAAAAGTTTTGATGCGTATCACATGGACACTTGTAAAACCGATGTGTTCATATTTAGCTCGTTTCGGTCTGAAACAGCTTGTTTCGTTGTATTAAGCACGATTACAAGCTTTTCGCCCAGTTATGAGAGAAAAAGTTTTTACGCGTATCACATGGACACTTGTAAAACCGTTGTGTTTAGATTTAGCTCGTTTCGGTCTAAGAGAGCTGGTCTCGTTCTATTAAGCACGAATACATGCTTTTCGCGCAGTTACGAGAGAAAACGTTTTGACGCGAATCACACGGACACTTGTAAAACCGATGTGTTCAGTCTAGCTCGTTTTGGTCTAAAACAGCTTGTTTCGTTGTATTAAGCACGAATTTTCGCGCAGTTATAAGAGAAAAAGTTTTGACGCGTTAACATGGACACTTGTAAAACCGATGTGTTCAGATCTAGCTCGTTTCGGTCTAAAACAGCTTGTCTCGTTGTAATAAACACGAATACAAGCTTTTCGCGCCGTTATGAGAGAAAAAGTTTTGATGCGTTTCACATGGACACTTGTAATACCACGTTGTTCATATTTAGCTCGTTTCGGTCTAAAACAGCTTGTCTCGTTGTATTAGGCACGAATACATGCTTTTCGCGCAGTTATAGGAGAAAAAGTTTTGACGCGTTCACACGGACAATTGTAAAACCGATGTGTTCAGATCTAGCTAGTTTTCGTTAAAAACAGCTTGTTTCATTGTATTAAGCACGAATACATGCTTTTCGCGCAGTTATACAAGAAAAAGTTTTGACGCGTTCACATGAACACTTGTAAAACCGACGTGTTCAGATTTAGCTCGTTTCGGTCCAAAACTGCTTGTTTCGTTGTAATAAGCACGAATACAAGCTTTTCGCGCCGTTATGAGAGGAAAAGTTTTGACGCGTTTCACATGGACACTTGTAATACCGCGTTGTTCATATTTAGCTCGTTTCGGTCTAAAACAGCTTGTCTCGTTGTATTAGGCACGAATACATGCTTTTCGCGCAGTTATAGGAGAAAAAGTTTTGACGCGTTCACACGGACACTTGTAAAACCGATGTGTTCAGATCTAGCTAGTTTTCGTTAAAAACAGCTTGTTTCATTGTATTAAGCACGAATACATGCTTTTGGCGCAGTTATACAAGAAAAAGTTTTGACGCGTTCACATGAACACTTGTAAAACCGACGTGTTCAGATTTAGCTCGTTTCGGTCTAAAACAGCTTGTTTCGTTGTATTAAGCGCGAATACATGCTTTTCGCGCAGTTATGAAAGAAAACGTTTTGACGCGTTCACATGGACACTTGTAAAACCGATGTGTTCAGATTTACCTCGTTTCGGTCTAAATCAGATTGTCTCGTTCTATTAGGCACGAATACATGCTTCTCGTGCAGTTATGAGAGCAAAAGTTTGGACGCGTATCACACGGACACTTGTAAAACCGATGTGTTCAATTTTAGCTAGTTTCGGTCTAAAAAAGCTTGTTTCGTTGTATTAAGCACGAATACAAGGTTTTCGCGCAGTTATGAGACAAAAATTTTTGACGCCTATCACATGGACACTTGTAAGACCGATGTGTTCTGATCTAGCTCGTATCGGTCTAAAACAGCTTGTCTCGTTGTTTTAAGCAAGAATACATGCTTTTCGCGCCGTTATGAGAGAAAACGTTTTGACGCGTATCACACGGACACATGCAAAACCGATGTGTTCAGATTTAGCTCGTTTCGGTCTAAAACAGCTTGTCTCGTATTAGGCACGAATACATGCTTTTCGCACAGTTACGAGAGAAAAAGTTTTGACGCGTATCACACGGACACTTGTAAAACCGATGTGTTCAGATCTAGCTCGTTTCTGTCTAAAACAGCTTGTTTCGTTGTATTAGGCACGAATAAATGCTTTTCGCACAGTTATGAGAGAAAAAGTTTTGACGCGTATCACACGGACACTTGTAAAACTGATGTGTTCAGATCTAGCTCGTTTCGGTCTAAAACAGCTTGTCTCGTTGTAATAAGCACGAATACAAGCTTTTCGCGCAGTTATGAGAGAAAAAGTGTTGACGCGTATCACATGGACACTTGTAAAACCGGTTTGTTCAGATTTAGCTCGTTTCGGTCTAAAACAGCTTGTCTCGTTCTATTAGGCACGAACTTGATTTTGTGCAGTTATGAGAGAAAAGGTGTTGACGCGTATCACATGGGCACTTGTAAAACAATTGTGTTCAGATTTGGCTCGCTTCGGTCTAAAACAGCTTGTCTCGTTCTATTAAGCACGAATGCATGCTTTTCGGGCAGTTACGAGAGAAAAAGTTTTGACGCGTATCACACGGACACTTGTAAACCGATGTGTTCAGATTTTTCTCGTTTCGGTCTAAAACAGCTTGTTTCGTTGTATTGAGCAGGAATACATGCTTTTCGCGCAGTTATGAGAGAAAACGTTTTGACGCGTATCACACGGACACTTGTAAAACCGATGTGTTAAGACCTAGCTAGCCTTTGTCTAAAACAGCTTGTTTCGTTGTATTAAGCACGAATACATGCTTTTCGTGCAGTTATACGAGAACACGTTTTGACGCGTATCACACGGACAGTTGTAAAACCGATGTTTTCAGATCTAGCTCGTTTTGGTCTTAAACAGTTTGTTTCGTTGTATTAAGCACGAATTTTTGCGCAGTTTAAGAGAAAAAGTTTTGACGCGTATCGCATGGACACTTGTAAAATCGGTGTTCAGATTTAGCTCGTTTCGGTCTAAACAGCTTGTTTTGTTGTATTAAGCACGAATACAAACTTTTCACGCATTTATGAGAGACAAAAACTTGACGCGTATCACATCGACACTTGTAAAACCGTTGTGCTCAGATTTAGCTCGTTTCGCTCTAAAACAGCTTGTTTCGTTGTTTTAGGTACGAATACATGCTTTTCGCGCAGTTAGAGAAAAAGTTTTGACGCGTATCAAATGGACACTTGTAAAACCGATGTGTTCAGATTTAGGTCGTTTCGGTCTAAAACAGCTTGTTTCGTTGTTTTAAGCACGAATACATGCTTTTCGCGCAGTTATAAGAGAAACATTTTTGACGCGTTCCACATGGACACTTGTAAAACCGATGTGTTCAGATTTAGCTCGTTTCGGTCTAAAACAGCTTGTTTCGTTGTATTAGGCACGAATACAGCTTTTGGCACAGTTACGAGAGAAAAAGTTTTGACGCGTATCACACGGACACTTGTAAAACCGATGTGTTCAGATCTAGCTCGTTTCGGTCTAAAACAGCTTGTTTCGTTGTATTAGGCACCAATACATGCTTTTCGCACAGTTATGAGAAAAAGTTTTGACGCGTATCACACGGACACTTGTAAAACCGATGTGTTCAGTCTAGCTCGTTTTGGTCTAAAACAGCTTGTTTCGTTGTATTAAGCACGAATTTTCGCGCAGTTATAAGAGAAAAAGTTTTGACGCGTTAACATGGACACTTGTAAAACCGATGTGTTCAGATCTAGCTCGTTTCGGTCTAAAACAGCTTGTCTCGTTGTAATAAACACGAATACAAGCTTTTCGCGCCGTTATGAGAGAAAAAGTTTTGACGCGTTTCACATGGACACTTGTAATACCACGTTGTTCATATTTAGCTCGTTTCGGTCTAAAACAGCTTGTCTCGTTGTATTAGGCACGAATACATGCTTTTCGCGCAGTTATAGGAGAAAAAGTTTTGACGCGTTCACACGGACAATTGTAAAACCGATGTGTTCAGATCTAGCTAGTTTTCGTTAAAAACAGCTTGTTTCATTGTATTAAGCACGAATACATGCTTTTCGCGCAGTTATACAAGAAAAAGTTTTGACGCGTTCACATGAACACTTGTAAAACCGACGTGTTCAGATTTAGCTCGTTTTGGTCTAAAACAGCTTGTTTCATTGTATTAAGCACGAATACATGCTTTTCGCGCAGTTATACGAGAAAACGTTTTGACGCGTTCACATGGACACTTGTAAAACCGATGTGCTCAGATTTACCTCGTTTCGGTCTAAATCAGCTTGTCTCGTTCTATTAAGCACGAATGCATGCTTCTCGTGCAGTTATGAGAGAAAAAGTTTGGACGCGTATCACACGGACACTTGTAAAACCGATGTGTTCAATTTTAGCTAGTTTCGGTCTAAAACAGCTTGTTTCGTTTTATTAAGCACGAATACAAGCTTTTCGCGCAGTTATGAGACAAAAATTTTTGACGCGTATCACATGGACTCTTGTAAAACCGATGTGTTCAGATCTAGCTCGTATCGGTCTAAAACAGCTTGTCTCGTTGTTTTAAGCAAGAATACATGCTTTTCGCGCAGTTATGAGAGAAAACGTTTTGACGCGTATCACACGGACACATGCAAAATCGATGTGTTCAGATTTAGCTCGTTTCGGTCTAAAACAGCTTGTCTCGTTGTAATAAGCACGAATACAAGCTTTTCGCGCCGTTATGAGAGAAAAAGTTTTGACGCGTTTCACATGGACACTTGTAATACCGCGTTGTTCATATTTAGCTCGTTTCGGTCTAAAACAGCTTGTTTCGTTGTATTAAGCGCGAATACATGCTTTTCGCGCAGTTATGAGAGAAAACGTTTTGACGCGTATCACACGGACACTAGTAAAAGCGATGTGTTCAGACCTAGCTCGTTTTGGTCTAAAACAGCTTGTTTCGTTGTATTAAGCACGAATTTTCGCGCAGTTATAAGAGAAAATGTTTTGACGCGTTAACATGGACACTTGTAAAACCGATGTGTTCAGATCTAGCTCGTTTCGGTCTAAAACAGCTTGTCTCGTTGTAATAAGCACGAATACAAGCTTTTCGCGCCGTTATGAGAGAAAAAGTTTTGACGCGTTTCACATGGACACTTGTAATACCGCGTTGTTCATATTTAGCTCGTTTCGGTCTAAAACAGCTTGTCTCGTTGTATTAGGCACGAATACATGCTTTTCGCGCAGTTATAGGAGAAAAAGTTTTGACGCGTTCACACGGACACTTGTAAAACCGATGTGTTCAGATCTAGCTAGTTTTCGTTAAAAACAGCTTGTTTCATTGTATTAAGCACGAATACATGCTTTTCGCGCAGTTATAGGAGTAAAAGTTTTGACTCGTTCACACGGACACTTGTAAAACCGATGTGTTCAGGTCTAGCTAGTTTTCGTTAAAAACAGCTTGTTTCATTGTATTAAGCACGAATACATGCTTTTCGCGCAGTTATACAAGAAAAAGTTTTGACGCGTTCATATGAACACTTGTAAAACCGACGTGTTCAGATTTAGCTCGTTTCGGTCTAAAACAGCTTGTTTCGTTGTATTACGCGCGAATACATGCTGATCGCGCAGTTATGAAAGAAAACGTTTTGACGCGTTCACATGGACACTTGTAAAACCGATGTTTTCAGATTTACCTCGTTTCGGTCTAAATCAGCTTGCCTCGTTCCATTAAGCACGAATACATGCTTCTCGTGCAGTTATGAGAGAAAAAGTTTGGACGCGTATCACACGGACACTTGTAAAACCGATGTGTTCAATTTTAGCTAGTTTCGGTCTAAAACAGCTTGTTTCGTTGTATTAAGCACGAATACAAGCTTTTCGCGCAGTTATGAGACAAAAATTTTTGACGCGTATCACATGGACACTTGTAAAACCGATGTGTTCAGATCTAGCTCGTATCGGTCTAAAACAGCTTGTCTCGTTGTTTTAAGCAAGAATACATGCTTTTCGCGCAGTTATGAGAGAAAACGTTTTGACGCGTATCACACGGACACATGCAAAACCGATGTGTTCAGAATTAGCTCGTTTCGGTCTAAAACAGCTTGTTTCGTATTAGGCACGAATACATGCTTTTCGCACAGTTACGAGAGAAAAAGTTTTGACGCGTATCACACGGACACTTGTAAAACCGATGTGTTCAGATCTAGCTCGTTTCTGTCTAAAACAGCTTGTTTCGTTGTATTAGGCACGAATAAATGCTTTTCGCACAGTTATGAGAGAAAAAGTTTTGACGCATATCACACGGACACTTGTAAAACCGATGTGTTCAGATTTTGCTCGTTTCGGTCTAAAACAGCTTGTTTCGTTGTATTAAGCGCGAATACATGCTCTTCGCGCAGTTATGAGAGAAAACGTTTTGACGCGTATCACACGGACACTTGTAAAAGCGATGTGTTCAGACCTAGCTCGTTTTGGTCTAAAACAGCTTGTTTCGTTGTATTAAGCACGAATTTTCGCGCAGTTATAAGAGAAAATGTTTTGACGCGTTAACATGGACACTTGTAAAACCGATGTGTTCAGATCTAGCTCGTTTCGGTCTAAAACAGCTTGTCTCGTTGTAATAAGCACGAATAGAAGCTTTTCGCGCTGTTATGAGAGAAAAAGTTTTGACGCGTTTCACATGGACACTTGTAATACCGCGTTGTTCATATTTAGCTCGTTTCGGTCTAAAACAGCTTGTCTCGTTGTATTAGGCACGAATACATGCTTTTCGCGCAGTTATAGGAGAAAAAGTTTTGACGCGTTCACACGGACACTTGTAAAACCGATGTGTTCAGATCTAGCTAGTTTTCGTTAAAACAGCTTGTTTCATTGTATTAGGCACGAATACATGCTTTTCGCGCAGTTATACAAGAAAAAGTTTTGACGCGTTCACATGAACACTTGTAAAACCGACGTGTTCAGATTTAGCTCGTTCCGGTCTAAAACAGCTTGTTTCGTTGTATTAAGCGCGAATACATGCTTTTCGCGCAGTTATGAAAGAAAACGTTTTGACGCGTATCACACGAACACTTGTAAAACCGATGTGTTCAGATCTAGCTAGTTTTGGTCTAAAACAGCTTGTTTCATTGTATTAAGCACGAATACATGCTTTTCGCGCAGTTATACGAGAAAACGTTTTGACGCGTTCACATGGACACTTGTAAAACCGATGTGTTCAGATTTACCTCGTTTCGGTCTAAATCAGATTGTCTCGTTCTATTAAGCACGAATACATGCTTCTCGTGCAGTTATGAGAGAAAAAGTTTGGACGCGTATCACACGGACACTTGTAAAACCGATGTGTTCAATTTTAGCTAGTTTCGGTCTAAAACAGCTTGTTTCGTTGTATTAGGCACGAATACAAGGTTTTCGCGCAGTTATGAGACAAAAATTTTTGACGCCTATCACATGGACACTTGTAAGACCGATGTGTTCAGATCTAGCTCGTATCGGTCTAAAACAGCTTGTCTCGTTGTTTTAAGCAAGAATACATGCTTTTCGCGCCGTTATGAGAGAAAACGTTTGGACGCGTATCACACGGACACATGCAAAACCGATGTGTTCAGATTTAGCTCGTTTCGGTCTAAAACAGCTTGTCTCGTATTAGGCACGAATACATGCTTTTCGCACAGTTACGAGAGAAAAAGTTTTGACGCGTATCACACGGACACTTGTAAAACCGATGTGTTCAGATCTAGCTCGTTTCTGTCTAAAACAGCTTGTTTCGTTGTATTAGGCACGAATAAATGCTTTTCGCACAGTTATGAGAGAAAAAGTTTTGACGCGTATCACACGGACACTTGTAAAACTGATGTGTTCAGATCTAGCTCGTTTCGGTCTAAAACAGCTTGTCTCGCTGTAATAAGCACGAATACAAGTTTTCGCGCAGTTATGAGAGAAAAAGTGTTGACGCGTATCACATAGACACTTGTAAAACCGGTTTGTTCAGATTTAGCTCGTTTCGGTCTAAAACAGCTTGTCTCGTTCTATTAGGCACGAATACTTGATTTTGCGCAGTTATGAGAGAAAAAGTGTTGACGCGTATCAAATGGGCACTTGTAAAACAATTGTGTTCAGATTTGGCTCGCTTCGGTCTAAAACAGCTTGTCTCGTTCTATTAAGCACGAATGCATGCTTTTCGGGCAGTTACGAGAGAAAAAGTTTTGACGCGTATCACACGGACACTTGTAAACCGATGTGTTCAGATTTTTCTCGTTTCGGTCTAAAACAGCTTGTTTCGTTGTATTAAGCAGGAATACATGCTTTTCGCGCAGTTATGAGAGAAAACGTTTTGACGCGTATCACACGGACACTTCTAAAACCGATGTGTTAAGACCTAGCTAGCCTTGGTCTAAAACAGCTTGTTTCGTTGTATTAAGCACGAATACATGCTTTTCGTGCAGTTATACGAGAACACGTTTTGACGCGTATCACACGGACAGTTGTAAAACCGATGTTTTCAGATCTAGCTCGTTTTGGTCTTAAACAGTTTGTTTCGTTGTATTAAGCACGAATTTTTGCGCAGTTATAAGAGAAAAAGTTTTGACGCGTATCGCATGGACATTTGTAAAATCGGTGTTCAGATTTAGCTCGTTTCGGTCTAAACAGCTTGTTTTGTTGTATTAAGCACGAATACAAACTTTTCATGCATTTATGAGAGACAAAAACTTTTGACGCGTATCACATCGACACTTGTAAAACCGTTGTGCTCAGATTTAGCTCGTTTCGCTCTAAAACAGCTTGTTTCGTTGTTTTAGGTACGAATACATGCTTTTCGCGCAGTTAGAGAAAAAGTTTTGACGCGTATCACATGGACACTTGTAAAACCGATATGTTAAGATTTAGCTCATTTCGGTATAAAAAAGCTTGTTCCGTTGTTTTAAGCACGAATACATAATTTTTCGCGCAGTTATAAGAGCAAGTTCTGACGCGTATCACATGGACACTTGTAAAACCGATGTGATCAGATCTAGCTAGTTATGGTCTAAAACAGCTTGTTTTGTTGTATTAGGCACGAATACATGCTTTTCGCGCAGTTATAGGAGAAAAAGTTTTGACGCGTTCACATGGACACTTGTAAAACCGATGTGTACAGATTTACCTCGTTTCGGTCTAAATCAGCTTGTCTCTTTCTATTAAGCACGAATACATGCTTCTCGTCCAGTTATGAGAGAAAAAGTTTGGACGCGTATCACACGGACACTTGTAAAACCGATGTGTTCAATTTTAGCTAGTTTCGGTCTAAAACAGCTTGTTTCGTTGTATTAAGCACGAATACAAGCTTTTCGCGCAGTTATGAGACAAAAATTTTTGACGCGTATCACATGGACACTTGTAAAACCGATGCGTTCAGATCTAGCTCGTATCGGTCTAAAACAGCTTGTCTCGTTGTTTTAAGCAAGAATACATGCTTTTCGCGCAGTTATGAGAGAAAACGTTTTGACGCGTATCACACGGACACGTCAAAATCGATGTGTTCAGATCTAGCTCGTTTCGGTCTAAAACAGCTTGTTTCGTTGTTTTAAGCACGAATACATGATTTTCGCGAAGTTAGAGAACAAGTTTGACGCGTTCCACATGGAGACTTGTAAAACCGATGTGTTCAGATTTAGCTCGTTTCGGTCTAAAACAGCTTGTTTCGTATTAGGCACGAATACATGCTTTTCGCACAGTTACGAGAGAAAAAGTTTTGACGCGTATCCCACGGACACTTGTAAAACCGATGTGTTCAGATCTAGCTCGTTTCGATCTAAAACAGCTTGTTTCGTTGTATTAGGCACGAATAAATGCTTTTCGCACAGTTATGAGAGAAAAAGTTTTGACGCGTATCACACGGACACTTGTAAAACCATGTGTTCAGATTTAGCTCCTTTCGGTCTAAAACAGCTTGTTTCGTTGTTTTAAGCACGAATACATGCTTTTCGCGAAGTTAGAGAAAAAGTTTTGACGCGTATCAAATGGACACTTGTAAAACCGATGTGTTCAGATTTAGGTCGTTTCGGTCTAAAACAGCTTGTTTCGTTGTTTTAAGCACGAATACATGCTTTTCGCGCAGTTATAAGAGAAACATTTTTGACGCGTTCCACATGGACACTTGTAAAACCGATGTGTTCAGATTTAGCTCGTTTCGGTCTAAAACAGCTTGTTTCGTTGTATTAGGCACGAATACAGCTTTTGGCACAGTTACGAGAGAAAAAGTTTTGACGCGTATCACACGGACACTTGTAAAACCGATGTGTTCAGATCTAGCTCGTTTCGGTCTAAAACAGCTTGTTTCGTTGTATTAGGCACCAATACATGCTTTTCGCACAGTTATGAGAAAAAGTTTTGACGCGTATCACACGGACACTTGTAAAACCGATGTGTTCAGAACTAGCTCGTTTCGGTCTAAAACAGCTTGTCTCGTTGTAATAAGCACGAATACAAGCTTTTCGCGCAGTTATGAGAGAAAAAGTTTTGATGCGTATCACATGGACACTTGTAAAACCGTTTTGTTCAGAATTAGCTCGTTTCGATCTAAAACAGCTTGTCTCGTTCTATTAAGCACGAATGCATGCTTTTCGCGCAGTTACGAGAGAAAAAAGTTTTGACGCGTATCAAACGGACACTTGTAAAGATCTAGCTAGTTTTGGTCTAAAACAGCTTGTTTCGTTGTATTAAGCACGAATCACACGGAGAGCTGTAAAACCGATGTTTTCAGATATAGCTCGTTTTGGTCTAAAACAGTTTATTTCGTTGTATTAAGCACGAATTTTCGCGCAGGTAAAATCGGTGTTCAGATTTAGCTCGTTTCGGTCTAAACAGCTTGTTTCGTTGTATTAAGCACGAATACAAGCTTTCCGCGCATTTATGAGACAAAAACTTTGACGCGTATCACATAGACACATGTAAAACCGTTGTGTTCAGATTTAGCTAGTTTTGGTCAAAAACAGCTTGTTTCACTGTATTAAGCGCGAATACATGCTTTTCGCGCCGTTATACGAGAAAAAGTTTTGACGCGTATCACATGGACACTTGTAAACCGATGTGTTCAGATTTAGCTCGTTTCGGTCTAAAAAAGCTTGTTTCGTTGTTTTAAGCAAGAATACATGATTTTTCTAGCAGTTACAAGAGAAAGTTCTGACGCGTATCTCATGGACACTTGTAAAACTGATGTGTTCAGATCTAGCTAGTTTTGGTCTAAAACAGCTTGTTTCGTTGTATTAAGCCCGAATACATGCTTTTCGTGAATTTATAGGAGAAAAAGATTTGACGCGTTCACATGGACACTTGTAAAACCGATGTGTTCATATTTAGCTCGTTTCGGTCTTAAACAGATTGTTTCGTTGTAATAAGCACGATTACAAGCTTTTCGCCCAGTTATGAAAGAAAAAGTTTTGACGCGTATCACATGGACACTTGTAAAACCGTTGTGTTTATATTTAGCTCGTTTCGGTCTGAGAGAGCTGGTCTCGTTCTATTAAGCACGAATACATGCTTTTCGCGCAGCTACGAGAGAAAACGTTTTGACGCGTATCACACGGACACTTGTAAAACCGATGTGTTCAGATTTTGCTCGTTTCGGTCTAAAACAGCTTGTTTCGTTGTATTAAGCGCGAATACATGCTTTTCGCGCAGTTATGAGAGAAAATGTTTTGACGCGTATCACACGGACACTTGTAAAACCGATGTGTTCAGATCTAGCTAGTTTTGGTCTAAAACAGCTTGTTTCGTTGTATTAAGCACGAATTTTCGCGCAGTTATAAGAGAAAAAGTTTTGACGCGTTAACTGGACACTTGTAAAACCGATGTGTTCAGATCTAGCTCGTTTCGGTCTAAAACAGCTTGTCTCGTTGTAATAAGCACGAATACAAGCTTTTCGCGCCGTTATGAGAGAAAAAGTTTTGACGCGTTTCACATGGACACTTGTAATACCGCGTTGTTCATATTTAGCTCGTTTCGGTCTAAAACAGCTTGTTTCGTTGTATTAAGCACGAATACATGCTTTCGCGCAGTTATACAAGAAAAAGATTTGACGCGTTCACATGAACACTTGTAAAACCGACGTGTTCAGATTTAGCTCGTTTCGGTCTAAAGCAGCTTGTTTCGTTGTCTTAAGCGCGAATACATGATTTTCGCGCAGTTATAAAAGAAAACGTTTTGACGCGTATCACACGAACACTTGTAAAACCGATGTGTTCAGATCTAGCTAGTTTTGGTCTAAAACAGCTTGTTTCATTGTATTAAGCACGAATACATGCTTTTCGCGCAGTTATACGAGAAAAACGTTTGACGCGTTCACATGGACACTTGCAAAACTGATGTGTTTAGATTTACCTCGTTTCGGTCTAATCAGCTTGTCTCGTTCTATTAAGCACGAATACATGCTTCTCGTGCAGTTATGAGAGAAAAAGTTTGGACGCGTATCACACGGACACTTGTAAAACCGATGTGTTCAATTTTAGCTAGTTTCGGTGTAAAACAGCTTGTTTCGTTGTATTAAGCACGAATACAAGCTTTTCGCGCAGTTATGAGACAAAACTTTTTGACGCGTATCACATGGACACTTGTAATACCGATGTGATCAGATCTAGCTCGTATCGGTCTAAAACAGCTTGTTTCGTTGTTTTAAGAACAAATACATGCTTTTCGCGCAGTTATAAGAGAAACATTTTTGACGCGTTCCACATGGAGACTTGTAAAACCGATGTGTTCAGATTTAGCGCTTTTCGGTCTAAAACAGCTTGTTTCGTATTAGGCACGAATATATGCTTTTCGCACAGTTACGAGAGGAAACGTTTTGACGCGTATCACACGGACACTTGTGAAACCGATATGTTCAGATCTAGCTCGTTTCTGTCTAAAACAGCTTGTTTCGTTGTATTAGGCACGAATAAATGCTTTTCGCACAGTTATGAGAGAAAAAGTTTTGACGCGTATCACACGGACACTTGTAAAACTGATGTGTTCAGATCTAGCTCGTTTCGGTCTAAAACAGCTTGTCTCGTTGTAATAAGCACGAATACAAGCTTTTCGCGCAGTTATGAGAGAAAAAGTGTTGACGCGTATTACATGGACACTTGTAAAACCGTTTTGTTCAGATTTAGCTCGTTTCGGTCTAAAACAGCTTGTCTCGTTCTATTAAGCACGAATACTTGATTTTGCGCAGTTATGAGAGAAAAAGTTTTGACTTGTATCACATGGGCACTTGTAAAACAATTGTGTTCAGATTTAGCTCGCTTCGGTCTAAAACAGCTTGTCTCGTTCTATTAAGCACGAATGCATGCTTTTCGGGCAGTTACGAGAGAAAAAGTTTTGACGCGTATCACACGGACACTTGTAAACCGACGTGTTCAGATTTTGCTCGTTTCGGTCTAAAACAGCTTGTTTCGTTGTATTAAGCAGGAATACATGCTTTTCGCGCAGTTATGAGAGAAAACGTTTTGGCGCTTATCACACGGACACTTGTAAAACCGATGTGTTAAGATCTAGCTAGTTTTGGTCTAAAACAGCTTGTTTCGTTGTATTAAGCACTAATACATGCTTTTCGTGCAGTTATACGAGATCACGTTTTGGCGCGTATCACACGGACAGTTGTAAAACCGATGTTTTCAGATCTAGCTCGTTTTGGTCTTAAACAGTTTGTTTCGTTGTATTAAGCACGAATTTTTGCGCAGTTATAAGAGAAAAAGTTTTGACGCGTGTCACATGGACACTTGTAAAATCGGTGTTCAGATTTAGCTCGTTTCGGTCTAAACAGCTTGTTTCGTTGTATTAAGCACGAATACAAGCTTTTCACGCATTTATGAGAGACAAAAACTTTTGACGCGTATCACATGGACACTTGTAAAACCGATGTGTTCAATTTTAGCTAGTTTCGGTCTAAAACAGCTTGTTTCATTGTATTAGGCACGAATACAAGCTTTTCGCGCAGTTATGAGACAAAAATTTTTGACGCGTATCACATGGACACTTGTAAAACCGATGTGTTCAGATCTAGCTCGTATCGGTCTAAAACAGCTTGTCTCGTTGTTTTAAGCAAGAATACATGCTTTTCGCGCAGTTATGAGAGAAAACGTTTTGACGCGTATCACACGGACACATCAAAATTGATGTGTTCAAATCTAGCTCGTTTCGGTCTAAAACAGCTTGTTTCGTTGTTTTAAGCACGAATACATGCTTTTCGCGAAGTTAGAGAAAAAGTTTTGACGCGTATCAAATGGACACTTGTAAAACCGATATGTTCAGATTTAGCTCGTTTCGGTCTAAAACAGCTTGTTTCGTTGTTTTAAGCACGAATACATGCTTTTCGCACAGGTATAAGAGAAACATTTTTGACGCGTTCCAGATGGAGACTGGTAAAACCGATGTGTTCAGATTTAGCTCGTTTCGGTCTAAAACAGCTTGTTTCGTATTAGGCACGAATACATGCTTTTCGCACAGTTACGAGAGAAAAAGTTTTGACGCGTATCACACGGACACTTGTACAACCGATGTGTTCAGATCTAGCTCGTTTCGGTCTAAAACAGCTTGTTTCGTTGTATTAGTCACGAATAAATGCTTTTCGCACAGTTATGAGACAAAAAGTTTTGACGCGTATCACACGGACACTTGTAAAACTGATGTGTTCAGATCTAGCTCGTTCCGGTCTAAAACAGCTTGTCTCGTTGTAATAAGCACGAATACAAGCTTTTCGCGCAGTTATGAGAGAAAAAGTGTTGACGCGTATCACATGGACACTTGTAAAACCGTTTTGTTCAGATTTGGCTCGTTTCGGTCTAAAACAGCTTCTTTCGTATTAGGCACGAGTACATGCTTTTCGCACAGTTACGAGAGAAAAAGTTTTGACGCGTATCACCCGGACACTTGTAAACCGATGTGTTCAGATTTTGCTTGTTTCGGTCTAAAACAGCTTGTTTTGTTGTATTAAGCAGGAATACATGCTTTTCGCGCAGTTATGAGAGAAAACGTTTTGACGCGTATCACACGGACACTTGTAAAACCGATGTGTTAAGATCTAGCTAGTTTTGGTCTAAAACAGCTTGTTTCGTTGTATTAAGCACGAATACATGCTTTTCGTGCAGTTATACGAGAACACGTTTTGACGCGTATCACACGGACAGTTGTAAAACCGATGTTTTCAGATCTAGCTCGTTTTGGTCTTAAACAGTTTGTTTCGTTGTATTAAGCACGAATTTTTGCGCAGTTATAAGAGAAAAAGTTTTGACGCGTATCGCAAGGACACTTGTAAAATCGGTGTTCAGATTTAGCTCGTTTCGGTCTAAACAGCTTGTTTCGTTGTATTAAGCACGAATACAAACTTTTCACGCATTTATGAGAGACAAAAAGTTTTGACGCGTTTCACATGGACACTTGTAATACCGCGTTGTTCATATTTAGCTCGTTTCGGTCTAAAACAGCTTGTCTCGTTGTATTAGGCACGAATACATGCTTTTCGCGCAGTTATAGGAGAAAAAGTTTTGACGCGTTCACATGAACACTTGTAAAACCGACGTGTTCAGATTTAGCTCGTTTCGGTCTAAAACAGCTTGTTTCGTTGTATTAGGCGCGAATACATGCTTTTCGCGCAGTTATGAAAGAAAACGTTTTGACGCGTATCACACGAACACTTGTAAAACCGATGTGTTCAGATCTAGCTAGTTTTGGTCTAAAACAGCTTGTTTCATTGTATTAAGCACGAATACATGCTTTTCGCGCAGTTATACGAGAAAACGTTTTGACGCGTTCACATGGACACTTGTAAAACCGATGTGTTCAGATTTACCTCGTTTCGGTCTAAATCAGATTGTCTCGTTCTATTAAGCACGAATACATGCTTCTCGTGCAGTTATGAGAGAAAAAGTTTGGACGCGTATCACACGGACACTTGTAAAACCGATGTGTTCAATTTTAGCTAGTTTCGGTCTAAAACAGCTTGTTTCGTTGTATTAAGCACGAATACAAGGTTTTCGCGCAGTTATGAGACAAAAATTTTTGACGCCTATCACATGGACACTTGTAAGACCGATGTGTTCAGATCTAGCTCGTATCGGTCTAAAACAGCTTGTATTGTTGTTTTAAGCAAGAATACATGCTTTTCGCGCCGTTATGAGAGAAAACGTTTGGACGCGTATCACACGGACACATGCAAAACCGATGTGTTCAGATTTAGCTCGTTTCGGTCTAAAACAGCTTGTCTCGTATTAGGCACGAATACATGCTTTTCGCACAGTTACGAGAGAAAAAGTTTTGACGCGTATCACACGGACACTTGTAAAACCGATGTGTTCAGATCTAGCTCGTTTCTGTCTAAAACAGCTTGTTTCGTTGTATTAAGCACGAATAAATGCTTTTCGCACAGTTATGAGAGAAAAAGTTTTGACGCGTATCACACGGACACTTAAAAAACTGATGTGTTCAGATCTAGCTCGTTTCGGTCTAAAACAGCTTGTCTCGCTGTAATAAGCACGAATACAAGCTTTTCGCGCAGTTATGAGAGAAAAAGTGTTGACGCGAATCACATGGACACTTGTAAAACCGGTTTGTTCAGATTTAGCTCGTTTCGGTCTAAAACAGCTTGTCTCGTTCTATTAGGCACGAATACTTGATTTTGCGCAGTTATGAGAGAAAAAGTGTTGACGCGTATCAAATGGGCACTTGTAAAACAATTGTGTTCAGATTTGGCTCGCTTCGGTCTAAAACAGCTTGTCTCGTTCTATTAAGCACGAATGCATGCTTTTCGGGCAGTTACGAGAGAAAAAGTTTTGACGCGTATCACACGGACACTTGTAAACCGATGTGTTCAGATTTTTCTCGTTTCGGTCTAAAACAGCTTGTTTCGTTGTATTAAGCAGGAATACATGCTTTTCGCGCAGTTATGAGAGAAAACGTTTTGACGCGTATCACACGGACACTTGTAAAACCGATGTGTTAAGACCTAGCTAGCCTTGGTCTAAAACAGCTTGTTTCGTTGTATTAGGCACGAATACATGCTTTTCGTGCAGTTATACGAGAACACGTTTTGACGCGTATCACACGGACAGTTGTAAAACCGATGTTTTCAGATCTAGCTCGTTTTGGTCTTAAACAGTTTGTTTCGTTGTATTAAGCACGAATTTTTGCGCAGTTATAAGAGAAAAAGTTTTGACGCGTATCGCATGGACACTTGTAAAATCGGTGTTCAGATTTAGCTCGTTTCGGTCTAAACAGCTTGTTTTGTTGTATTAAGCACGAATACAAACTTTTCACGCATTTATGAGAGACAAAAACTTTTGACGCGTATCACATCGACACTTGTAAAACCGTTGTGCTCAGATTTAGCTCGTTTCGCTCTAAAACAGCTTGTTTCGTTGTTTTAGGTACGAATACATGCTTTTCGCGCAGTTAGAGAAAAAGTTTTGACGCGTATCACATGGACACTTGTAAAACCGATATGTTAAGATTTAGCTCATTTCGGTATAAAAAAGCTTGTTTCGTTGTTTTAAGCACGAATACATAATTTTTCGCGCAGTTATAAGAGCAAGTTCTGACGCGTATCACATGGACACTTGTAAAACCGATGTGTTCAGATCTAGCTAGTTATGGTCTAAAACAGCTTGTTTTGTTGTATTAAGCACGAATACATGCTTTTCGCGCAGTTATAGGAGAAAAAGTTTTGACGCGTTCACATGGACACTTGTAAAACCGATGTGTACAGATTTACCTCGTTTCGGTCTAAATCAGCTTGTCTCTTTCTATTAAGCACGAATACATGCTTCTCGTCCAGTTATGAGAGAAAAAGTTTGGACGCGTATCACACGGACACTTGTAAAACCGATGTGTTCAATTTTAGCTAGTTTCGGTCTAAAACAGCTTGTTTCGTTGTATTAAGCACGAATACAAGCTTTTCGCGCAGTTATGAGACAAAAATTTTTGACGCGTATCACATGGACACTTGTAAAACCGATGTGTTCAGATCTAGCTCGTATCGGTCTAAAACAGCTTGTCTCGTTGTTTTAAGCAAGAATACATGCTTTTCGCGCAGTTATGAGAGAAAACGTTTTGACGCGTATCACACGGACACATCAAAATCGATGTGTTCAGATCTAGCTCGTTTCGGTCTAAAACAGCTTGTTTCGTTGTTTTAAGCACGAATACATGCTTTTCGCGAAGTTAGAGAACAATTTTTGACGCGTTCCACATGGAGACTTGTAAAACCGATGTGTTCAGATTTAGCTCGTTTCGGTCTAAAACAGCTTGTTTCGTATTAGGCACGAATACATGCTTTTCGCACAGTTACGAGAGAAAAAGTTTTGACGCGTATCCCACGGACACTTGTAAAACCGATGTGTTCAGATCTAGCTCGTTTCGATCTAAAACAGCTTGTTTCGTTGTATTAGGCACGAATAAATGCTTTTCGCACAGTTATGAGAGAAAAAGTTTTGACGCGTATCACACGGACACTTGTAAAACCATGTGTTCAGATTTAGCTCCTTTCGGTCTAAAACAGCTTGTTTCGTTGTTTTAAGCACGAATACATGCTTTTCGCGAAGTTAGAGAAAAAGTTTTGACGCGTTCCACATGGACACTTGTAAAACCGATGTGTTCAGATTTAGCTCGTTTCGGTCTAAAACAGCTTGTTTCGTTGTATTAGGCACGAATACAGCGTTTGGCACAGTTACGAGAGAAAAAGTTTTGACGCGTATCACACGGACACTTGTAAAACCGATGTGTTCAGATCTAGCTCGTTTCGGTCTAAAACAGCTTGTTTCGTTGTATTAGGCACCAATACATGCTTTTCGCACAGTTATGAGAAAAAGTTTTGACGCGTATCACACGGACACTTGTAAAACCGATGTGTTCAGAACTAGCTCGTTTCGGTCTAAAACAGCTTGTCTCGCTGTAATAAGCACGAATACAAGCTTTTCGCGCAGTTATGAGAGAAAAAGTTTTGATGCGTATCACATGGACACTTGTAAAACCGTTTTGTTCAGAATTAGCTCGTTTCGATCTAAAACAGCTTGTCTCGTTCTATTAAGCACGAATGCATGCTTTTCGCGCAGTTACGAGAGAAAAAAGTTTTGACGCGTATCAAACGGACACTTGTAAAGATCTAGCTAGTTTTGGTCTAAAACAGCTTGTTTCGTTGTATTAAGCACGAATCACACGGACAGCTGTAAAACCGATGTTTTCAGATATAGCTCGTTTTGGTCTAAAACAGTTTATTTCGTTGTATTAGGCACGAATTTTCGCGCAGGTAAAATCGGTGTTTAGATTTAGCTCGTTTCGGTCTAAACAGCTTGTTTCGTTGTATTAAGCACGAATACAAGCTTTCCGCGCATTTATGAGACAAAAACTTTGACGCGTATCACATAGACACATGTAAAACCGTTGTGTTCAGATTTAGCTAGTTTTGGTCAAAAACAGCTTGTTTCACTGTATTAAGCGCGAATACATGCTTTTCGCGCCGTTATACGAGAAAAAGTTTTGACGCGTATCACATGGACACTTGTAAACCGATGTGTTCAGATTTAGCTCGTTTCGGTCTAAAAAAGCTTGTTTCGTTGTTTTAAGCAAGAATACATGATTTTTCTAGCAGTTACAAGAGAAAGTTCTGACGCGTATCTCATGGACACTTGTAAAACTGATGTGTTCAGATCTAGCTAGTTTTGGTCTAAAACAGCTTGTTTCGTTGTATTAAGCCCGAATACATGCTTTTCGTGAAGTTATAGGAGAAAAAGATTTGACGCGTTCACATGGACACTTGTAAAACCGAGGTGTTCATATTTAGCTCGTTTCGGTCTTAAACAGATTGTTTCGTTGTATTAAGCACGATTACAAGCTTTTCGCCCAGTTATGAGAGAAAAAGTTTTGACGCGTATCACATGGACACTTGTAAAACCGTTGTGTTTATATTTAGCTCGTTTCGGTCTAAGAGAGCTGGTCTCGTTCTATTAAGCACGAATACATGCTTTTCGCGCAGCTACGAGAGAAAACGTTTTGACGCGTATCACACGGACACTTGTAAAACCGATGTGTTCAGATTTTGCTCGTTTCGGTCTAAAACAGCTTGTTTCGTTGTATTAAGCGCGAATACATGCTTTTCGCGCAGTTATGAGAGAAAATGTTTTGACGCGTATCACACGGACACTTGTAAAACCGATGTGTTCAGATCTAGCTAGTTTTGGTCTAAAACAGCTTGTTTCGTTGTATTAAGCACGAATTTTCGCGCAGTTATAAGAGAAAAAGGTTTGACGCGTTAACATGGACACTTGTAAAACCGATGTGTTCAGATCTAGCTCGTTTCGGTCTAAAACAGCTTGTCTCGTTGTAATAAGCACGAATACAAGCTTTTCGCGCCGTTATGAGAAAAAGTTTTGACGCGTTTCACATGGACACTTGTAATACCGCGTTGTTCATATTTAGCTCGTTTCGGTCTAAAACAGCTTGTTTCATTGTATTAAGCACGAATACATGCTTTTCGCGCAGTTATACAAGAAAAAGATTTGACGCGTTCACATGAACACTTGTAAAACCGACGTGTTCAGATTTAGCTCGTTTCGGTCTAAAGCAGCTTGTTTCGTTGTATTAAGCGCGAATACATGCTTTTCGTGCAGTTATACGAGAACACGTTTTGACGCGTATCACACGGACAGTTGTAAAACCGATGTTTTCAGATCTAGCTCGTTTTGGTCTTAAACAGTTTGTTTCGTTGTATTAAGCACGAATTTTTGCGCAGTTATAAGAGAAAAAGTTTTGACGCGTATCGCATGGACACTTGTAAAATCGGTGTTCAGATTTAGCTCGTTTCGGTCTAAACAGCTTGTTTTGTTGTATTAAGCACGAATACAAACTTTTCACGCATTTATGAGAGACAAAAACTTTTGACGCGTATCACATCGACACTTGTAAAACCGTTGTGCTCAGATTTAGCTCGTTTCGCTCTAAAACAGCTTGTTTCGTTGTTTTAGGTACGAATACATAATTTTTCGCGCAGTTATAAGAGCAAGTTCTGACGCGTATCACATGGACACTTGTAAAACCGATGTGTTCAGATCTAGCTAGTTATGGTCTAAAACAGCTTGTTTTGTTGTATTAAGCACGAATACATGCTTTTCGCGCAGTTATAGGAGAAAAAGTTTTGACGCGTTCACATGGACACTTGTAAAACCGATGTGTACAGATTTACCTCGTTTCGGTCTAAATCAGCTTGTCTCTTTCTATTAAGCACGAATACATGCTTCTCGTCCAGTTATGAGAGAAAAGTTTGGACGCGTATCACATGGACACTTGTAAAACCGATGTGTTCAGATCTAGCTCGTATCGGTCTAAAACAGCTTGTCTCGTTGTTTTAAGCAAGAATACATGCTTTTCGCGCAGTTATGAGAGAAAACGTTTTGACGCGTATCACACGGACACATCAAAATCGATGTGTTCAGATCTAGCTCGTTTCGGTCTAAAACAGCTTGTTTTGTTGTTTTAAGCACGAATACATGCTTTTCGCGAAGTTAGAGAACAAGTTTTGACGCGTTCCACATGGAGACTTGTAAAACCGATGTGTTCAGATTTAGCTCGTTTCGGTCTAAAACAGCTTGTTTCGTATTAGGCACGAATACATGCTTTTCGCACAGTTACGAGAGAAAAAGTTTTGACGCGTATCCCACGGACACTTGTAAAACCGATGTGTTCAGATCTAGCTCGTTTCGATCTAAAACAGCTTGTTTCGTTGTATTAGGCACGAATAAATGCTTTTCGCACAGTTATGAGAGAAAAAGTTTTGACGCGTATCACACGGACACTTGTAAAACCATGTGTTCAGATTTAGCTCCTTTCGGTCTAAAACAGCTTGTTTCGTTGTTTTAAGCACGAATACATACTTTTCGCGAAGTTAGAGAAAAAGTTTTGACGCGTATCAAATGGACACTTGTAAAACCGATGTGTTCAGATTTAGGTCGTTTTGGTCTGAAACAGCTTGTTTCGTTGTTTTAAGCACGAATACATGCTTTTCGCGCAGTTATAAGAGAAACATTTTTGACGCGTTCCACATGGACACTTGTAAAACCGATGTGTTCAGATTTAGCTCGTTTCGGTCTAAAACAGCTTGTTTCGTTGTATTAGGCACGAATACAGCTTTTGGCACAGTTACGAGAGAAAAAGTTTTGACGCGTATCACACGGACACTTGTAAAACCGATGTGTTCAGATCTAGCTCGTTTCGGTCTAAAACAGCTTGTTTCGTTGTATTAGGCACCAATACATGCTTTTCGCACAGTTATGAGAAAAAGTTTTGACGCGTATCACACGGACACTTGTAAAACCGATGTGTTCAGAACTAGCTCGTTTCGGTCTAAAACAGCTTATCTCGTTGTAATAAGCACGAATACAAGCTTTTCGCGCAGTTATGAGAGAAAAAGTTTTGATGCGTATCACATGGACACTTGTAAAACCGTTTTGTTCAGAATTAGCTCGTTTCGATCTAAAACAGCTTGTCTCGTTCTATTAAGCACGAATGCATGCTTTTCGCGCAGTTACGAGAGAAAAAGTTTTGACGCGTATCAAACGGACACTTGTAAAGATCTAGCTAGTTTTGGTCTAAAACAGCTTGTTTCGTTGTATTAAGCACGAATCACACGGACAGCTGTAAAACCGATGTTTTCAGATATAGCTCGTTTTGGTCTAAAACAGTTTATTTCGTTGTATTAGGCACGAATTTTCGCGCAGGTAAAATCGGTGTTTAGATTTAGCTCGTTTCGGTCTAAACAGCTTGTTTCGTTGTATTAAGCACGAATACAAGCTTTCCGCGCATTTATGAGACAAAAACTTTGACGCGTATCACATAGACACATGTAAAACCGTTGTGTTCAGATTTAGCTAGTTTTGGTCAAAAACAGCTTGTTTCACTGTATTAAGCGCGAATACATGCTTTTCGCGCCGTTATACGAGAAAAAGTTTTGACGCGTATCACATGGACACTTGTAAACCGATGTGTTCAGATTTAGCTCGTTTCGGTCTAAAAAAGCTTGTTTCGTTGTTTTAAGCAAGAATACATGATTTTTCTAGCAGTTACAAGAGAAAGTTCTGACGCGTATCTCATGGACACTTGTAAAACTGATGTGTTCAGATCTAGCTAGTTTTGGTCTAAAACAGCTTGTTTCGTTGTATTAAGCCCGAATACATGCTTTTCGTGAAGTTATAGGAGAAAAAGATTTGACGCGTTCACATGGACACTTGTAAAACCGAGGTGTTCATATTTAGCTCGTTTCGGTCTTAAACAGATTGTTTCGTTGTATTAAGCACGATTACAAGCTTTTCGCCCAGTTATGAGAGAAAAAGTTTTGACGCGTATCACATGGACACTTGTAAAACCGTTGTGTTTATATTTAGCTCGTTTCGGTCTAAGAGAGCTGGTCTCGTTCTATTAAGCACGAATACATGCTTTTCGCGCAGCTACGAGAGAAAACGTTTTGACGCGTATCACACGGACACTTGTAAAACCGATGTGTTCAGATTTTGCTCGTTTCGGTCTAAAACAGCTTGTTTCGTTGTATTAAGCGCGAATACATGCTTTTCGCGCAGTTATGAGAGAAAATGTTTTGACGCGTATCACACAGACACTTGTAAAACCGATGTGTTCAGATCTAGCTAGTTTTGGTCTAAAACAGCTTGTTTCGTTGTATTAAGCACGAATTTTCGCGCAGTTATAAGAGAAAAAGGTTTGACGCGTTAACATGGACACTTGTAAAACCGATGTGTTCAGATCTAGCTCGTTTTGGTCTAAAACAGCTTGTCTCGTTGTAATAAGCACGAATACAAGCTTTTCGCGCCGTTATGAGAAAAAGTTTTGACGCGTTTCACATGGACACTTGTAATACCGCGTTGTTCATATTTAGCTCGTTTCGGTCTAAAACAGCTTGTTTCATTGTATTAAGCACGAATACATGCTTTTCGCGCAGTTATACAAGAAAAAGATTTGACGCGTTCACATGAACACTTGTAAAACCGACGTGTTCAGATTTAGCTCGTTTCGGTCTAAAGCAGCTTGTTTCGTTGTATTAAGCGCGAATACATGCTTTTCGTGCAGTTATACGAGAACACGTTTTGACGCGTATCACACGGACAGTTGTAAAACCGATGTTTTCAGATCTAGCTCGTTTTGGTCTTAAACAGTTTGTTTCGTTGTATTAAGCACGAATTTTTGCGCAGTTATAAGAGAAAAAGTTTTGACGCGTATCGCATGGACACTTGTAAAATCGGTGTTCAGATTTAGCTCGTTTCGGTCTAAACAGCTTGTTTTGTTGTATTAAGCACGAATACAAACTTTTCACGCATTTATGAGAGACAAAAACTTTTGACGCGTATCACATCGACACTTGTAAAACCGTTGTGCTCAGATTTAGCTCGTTTCGCTCTAAAACAGCTTGTTTCGTTGTTTTAGGTACGAATACATAATTTTTCGCGCAGTTATAAGAGCAAGTTCTGACGCGTATCACATGGACACTTGTAAAACCGATGTGTTCAGATCTAGCTAGTTATGGTCTAAAACAGCTTGTTTTGTTGTATTAAGCACGAATACATGCTTTTCGCGCAGTTATAGGAGAAAAAGTTTTGACGCGTTCACATGGACACTTGTAAAACCGATGTGTACAGATTTACCTCGTTTCGGTCTAAATCAGCTTGTCTCTTTCTATTAACCACGAATACATGCTTCTCGTCCAGTTATGAGAGAAAAGTTTGGACGCGTATCACATGGACACTTGTAAAACCGATGTGTTCAGATCTAGCTCGTATCGGTCTAAAACAGCTTGTCTCGTTGTTTTAAGCAAGAATACATGCTTTTCGCGCAGTTATGAGAGAAAACGTTTTGACGCGTATCACACGGACACATCAAAATCGATGTGTTCAGATCTAGCTCGTTTCGGTCTAAAACAGCTTGTTTTGTTGTTTTAAGCACGAATACATGCTTTTCGCGAAGTTAGAGAACAAGTTTTGACGCGTTCCACATGGAGACTTGTAAAACCGATGTGTTCAGATTTAGCTCGTTTCGGTCTAAAACAGCTTGTTTCGTATTAGGCACGAATACATGCTTTTCGCACAGTTACGAGAGAAAAAGTTTTGACGCGTATCCCACGGACACTTGTAAAACCGATGTGTTCAGATCTAGCTCGTTTCGATCTAAAACAGCTTGTTTCGTTGTATTAGGCACGAATAAATGCTTTTCGCACAGTTATGAGAGAAAAAGTTTTGACGCGTATCACACGGACACTTGTAAAACCATGTGTTCAGATTTAGCTCCTTTCGGTCTAAAACAGCTTGTTTCGTTGTTTTAAGCACGAATACATGCTTTTCGCGAAGTTAGAGAAAAAGTTTTGACGCGTATCAAATGGACACTTGTAAAACCGATGTGTTCAGATTTAGGTCGTTTTGGTCTGAAACAGCTTGTTTCGTTGTTTTAAGCACGAATACATGCTTTTCGCGCAGTTATAAGAGAAACATTTTTGACGCGTTCCACATGGACACTTGTAAAACCGATGTGTTCAGATTTAGCTCGTTTCGGTCTAAAACAGCTTGTTTCGTTGTATTAGGCACGAATACAGCTTTTGGCACAGTTACGAGAGAAAAAGTTTTGACGCGTATCACACGGACACTTGTAAAACCGATGTGTTCAGATCTAGCTCGTTTCGGTCTAAAACAGCTTGTTTCGTTGTATTAGGCACCAATACATGCTTTTCGCACAGTTATGAGAAAAAGTTTTGACGCGTATCACACGGACACTTGTAAAACCGATGTGTTCAGAACTAGCTCGTTTCGGTCTAAAACAGCTTATCTCGTTGTAATAAGCACGAATACAAGCTTTTCGCGCAGTTATGAGAGAAAAAGTTTTGATGCGTATCACATGGACACTTGTAAAACCGTTTTGTTCAGAATTAGCTCGTTTCGATCTAAAACAGTTTGTCTCGTTCTATTAAGCACGAATGCATGGTTTTCGCGCAGTTACGAGAGAAAAAGTTTTGACGCGTATCAAACGGACACTTGTAAAGATCTAGCTAGTTTTGGTCTAAAACAGCTTGTTTCGTTGTATTAAGCACGAATACAAGCTTTCCGCGCATTTATGAGACAAAAACTTTGACGCGTATCACATAGACACATGTAAAACCGTTGTGTTCAGATTTAGCTAGTTTTGGTCAAAAACAGCTTGTTTCACTGTATTAAGCGCGAATACATGCTTTTCGCGCCGTTATACGAGAAAAAGTTTTGACGCGTATCACATGGACACTTGTAAACCGATGTGTTCAGATTTAGCTCGTTTCGGTCTAAAAAAGCTTGTTTCGTTGTTTTAAGCAAGAATACATGATTTTTCTAGCAGTTACAAGAGAAAGTTCTGACGCGTATCTCATGGACACTTGTAAAACTGATGTGTTCAGATCTAGCTAGTTTTGGTCTAAAACAGCTTGTTTCGTTGTATTAAGCCCGAATACATGCTTTTCGTGAAGTTATAGGAGAAAAAGATTTGACGCGTTCACATGGACACTTGTAAAACCGAGGTGTTCATATTTAGCTCGTTTCGGTCTTAAGCAGATTGTTTCGTTGTATTAAGCACGATTACAAGCTTTTCGCCCAGTTATGAGAGAAAAAGTTTTGACGCGTATCACATGGACACTTGTAAAACCGTTGTGTTTATATTTAGCTCGTTTCGGTCTAAGAGAGCTGGTCTCGTTCTATTAAGCACGAATACATGCTTTTCGCGCAGCTACGAGAGAAAACGTTTTGACGCGTATCACACGGACACTTGTAAAACCGATGTGTTCAGATTTTGCTCGTTTCGGTCTAAAACAGCTTGTTTCGTTGTATTAAGCGCGAATACATGCTTTTCGCGCAGTTATGAGAGAAAATGTTTTGACGCGTATCACACGGACACTTGTAAAACCGATGTGTTCAGATCTAGCTAGTTTTGGTCTAAAACAGCTTGTTTCGTTGTATTAAGCACGAATTTTCGCGCAGTTATAAGAGAAAAAGGTTTGACGCGTTAACATGGACACTTGTAAAACCGATGTGTTCAGATCTAGCTCGTTTCGGTCTAAAACAGCTTGTCTCGTTGTAATAAGCACGAATACAAGCTTTTCGCGCCGTTATGAGAAAAAGTTTTGACGCGTTTCACATGGACACTTGTAATACCGCGTTGTTCATATTTAGCTCGTTTCGGTCTAAAACAGCTTGTTTCATTGTATTAAGCACGAATACATGCTTTTCGCGCAGTTATACAAGAAAAAGATTTGACGCGTTCACATGAACACTTGTAAAACCGACGTGTTCAGATTTAGCTCGTTTCGGTCTAAAGCAGCTTGTTTCGTTGTATTAAGCGCGAATACATGCTTTTCGTGCAGTTATACGAGAACACGTTTTGACGCGTATCACACGGACAGTTGTAAAACCGATGTTTTCAGATCTAGCTCGTTTTGGTCTTAAACAGTTTGTTTCGTTGTATTAAGCACGAATTTTTGCGCAGTTATAAGAGAAAAAGTTTTGACGCGTATCGCATGGACACTTGTAAAATCGGTGTTCAGATTTAGCTCGTTTCGGTCTAAACAGCTTGTTTTGTTGTATTAAGCACGAATACAAACTTTTCACGCATTTATGAGAGACAAAAACTTTTGACGCGTATCACATCGACACTTGTAAAACCGTTGTGCTCAGATTTAGCTCGTTTCGCTCTAAAACAGCTTGTTTCGTTGTTTTAGGTACGAATACATAATTTTTCGCGCAGTTATAAGAGCAAGTTCTGACGCGTATCACATGGACACTTGTAAAACCGATGTGTTCAGATCTAGCTAGTTATGGTCTAAAACAGCTTGTTTTGTTGTATTAGGCACGAATACATGCTTTTCGCGCAGTTATAGGAGAAAAAGTTTTGACGCGTTCACATGGACACTTGTAAAACCGATGTGTACAGATTTACCTCGTTTCGGTCTAAATCAGCTTGTCTCTTTCTATTAAGCACGAATACATGGTTCTCGTCCAGTTATGAGAGAAAAGTTTGGACGCGTATCACATGGACACTTGTAAAACCGATGTGTTCAGATCTAGCTCGTATCGGTCTAAAACAGCTTATCTCGTTGTTATAAGCAAGAATACATGCTTTTCGCGCAGTTATGAGAGAAAACGTTTTGACGCGTATCACACGGACACATCAAAATCGATGTGTTCAGATCTAGCTCGTTTCGGTCTAAAACAGCTTGTTTTGTTGTTTTAAGCACGAATACATGCTTTTCGCGAAGTTAGAGAACAAGTTTTGACGCGTTCCACATGGAGACTTGTAAAACCGATGTGTTCAGATTTAGCTCGTTTCGGTCTAAAACAGCTTGTTTCGTATTAGGCACGAATACATGCTTTTCGCACAGTTACGAGAGAAAAAGTTTTGACGCGTATCCCACGGACACTTGTAAAACCGATGTGTTCAGATCTAGCTCGTTTCGATCTAAAACAGCTTGTTTCGTTGTATTAGGCACGAATAAATGCTTTTCGCACAGTTATGAGAGAAAAAGTTTTGACGCGTATCACACGGACACTTGTAAAACCATGTGTTCAGATTTAGCTCCTTTCGGTCTAAAACAGCTTGTTTCGTTGTTTTAAGCACGAATACATACTTTTCGCGAAGTTAGAGAAAAAGTTTTGACGCGTATCAAATGGACACTTGTAAAACCGATGTGTTCAGATTTAGGTCGTTTTGGTCTGAAACAGCTTGTTTCGTTGTTTTAAGCACGAATACATGCTTTTCGCGCAGTTATAAGAGAAACATTTTTGACGCGTTCCACATGGACACTTGTAAAACCGATGTGTTCAGATTTAGCTCGTTTCGGTCTAAAACAGCTTGTTTCGTTGTATTAGGCACGAATACAGCTTTTGGCACAGTTACGAGAGAAAAAGTTTTGACGCGTATCACACGGACACTTGTAAAACCGATGTGTTCAGATCTAGCTCGTTTCGGTCTAAAACAGCTTGTTTTGTTGTATTAGGCACCAATACATGCTTTTCGCACAGTTATGAGAAAAAGTTTTGACGCGTATCACACGGACACTTGTAAAACCGATGTGTTCAGAACTAGCTCGTTTCGGTCTAAAACAGCTTATCTCGTTGTAATAAGCACGAATACAAGCTTTTCGCGCAGTTATGAGAGAAAAAGTTTTGATGCGTATCACATGGACACTTGTAAAACCGTTTTGTTCAGAATTAGCTCGTTTCGATCTAAAACAGCTTGTCTCGTTCTATTAAGCACGAATGCATGCTTTTCGCGCAGTTACGAGAGAAAAAGTTTTGACGCGTATCAAACGGACACTTGTAAAGATCTAGCTAGTTTTGGTCTAAAACAGCTTGTTTCGTTGTATTAAGCACGAATCACACGGACAGCTGTAAAACCGATGTTTTCAGATATAGCTCGTTTTGGTCTAAAACAGTTTATTTCGTTGTATTAGGCACGAATTTTCGCGCAGGTAAAATCGGTGTTTAGATTTAGCTCGTTTCGGTCTAAACAGCTTGTTTCGTTGTATTAAGCACGAATACAAGCTTTCCGCGCATTTATGAGACAAAAACTTTGACGCGTATCACATAGACACATGTAAAACCGTTGTGTTCAGATTTAGCTAGTTTTGGTCAAAAACAGCTTGTTTCACTGTATTAAGCGCGAATACATGCTTTTCGCGCCGTTATACGAGAAAAAGTTTTGACGCGTATCACATGGACACTTGTAAACCGATGTGTTCAGATTTAGCTCGTTTCGGTCTAAAAAAGCTTGTTTCGTTGTTTTAAGCAAGAATACATGATTTTTCTAGCAGTTACAAGAGAAAGTTCTGACGCGTATCTCATGGACACTTGTAAAACTGATGTGTTCAGATCTAGCTAGTTTTGGTCTAAAACAGCTTGTTTCGTTGTATTAAGCCCGAATACATGCTTTTCGTGAAGTTATAGGAGAAAAAGATTTGACGCGTTCACATGGACACTTGTAAAACCGAGGTGTTCATATTTAGCTCGTTTCGGTCTTAAACAGATTGTTTCGTTGTATTAAGCACGATTACAAGCTTTTCGCCCAGTTATGAGAGAAAAAGTTTTGACGCGTATCACATGGACACTTGTAAAACCGTTGTGTTTATATTTAGCTCGTTTCGGTCTAAGAGAGCTGGTCTCGTTCTATTAAGCACGAATACATGCTTTTCGCGCAGCTACGAGAGAAAACGTTTTGACGCGTATCACACGGACACTTGTAAAACCGATGTGTTCAGATTTTGCTCGTTTCGGTCTAAAACAGCTTGTTTCGTTGTATTAAGCGCGAATACATGCTTTTCGCGCAGTTATGAGAGAAAATGTTTTGACGCGTATCACACGGACACTTGTAAAACCGATGTGTTCAGATCTAGCTAGTTTTGGTCTAAAACAGCTTGTTTCGTTGTATTAAGCACGAATTTTCGCGCAGTTATAAGAGAAAAAGGTTTGACGCGTTAACATGGACACTTGTAAAACCGATGTGTTCAGATCTAGCTCGTTTCGGTCTAAAACAGCTTGTCTCGTTGTAATAAGCACGAATACAAGCTTTTCGCGCCGTTATGAGAAAAAGTTTTGACGCGTTTCACATGGACACTTGTAATACCGCGTTGTTCATATTTAGCTCGTTTCGGTCTAAAACAGCTTGTTTCATTGTATTAAGCACGAATACATGCTTTTCGCGCAGTTATACAAGAAAAAGATTTGACGCGTTCACATGAACACTTGTAAAACCGACGTGTTCAGATTTAGCTCGTTTCGGTCTAAAGCAGCTTGTTTCGTTGTATTAAGCGCGAATACATGCTTTTCGTGCAGTTATACGAGAACACGTTTTGACGCGTATCACACGGACAGTTGTAAAACCGATGTTTTCAGATCTAGCTCGTTTTGGTCTTAAACAGTTTGTTTCGTTGTATTAAGCACGAATTTTTGCGCAGTTATAAGAGAAAAAGTTTTGACGCGTATCGCATGGACACTTGTAAAATCGGTGTTCAGATTTAGCTCGTTTAGGTCTAAACAGCTTGTTTTGTTGTATTAAGCACGAATACAAACTTTTCACGCATTTATGAGAGACAAAAACTTTTGACGCGTATCACATCGACACTTGTAAAACCGTTGTGCTCAGATTTAGCTCGTTTCGCTCTAAAACAGCTTGTTTCGTTGTTTTAGGTACGAATACATAATTTTTCGCGCAGTTATAAGAGCAAGTTCTGACGCGTATCACATGGACACTTGTAAAACCGATGTGTTCAGATCTAGCTAGTTATGGTCTAAAACAGCTTGTTTTGTTGTATTAAGCACGAATACATGCTTTTCGCGCAGTTATAGGAGAAAAAGATTTGACGCGTTCACATGGACACTTGTAAAACCGATGTGTACAGATTTACCTCGTTTCGGTCTAAATCAGCTTGTCTCTTTCTATTAACCACGAATACATGCTTCTCGTCCAGTTATGAGAGAAAAGTTTGGACGCGTATCACATGGACACTTGTAAAACCGATGTGTTCAGATCTAGCTCGTATCGGTCTAAAACAGCTTGTCTCGTTGTTTTAAGCAAGAATACATGCTTTTCGCGCAGTTATGAGAGAAAACGTTTTGACGCGTATCACACGGACACATCAAAATCGATGTGTTCAGATCTAGCTCGTTTCGGTCTAAAACAGCTTGTTTTGTTGTTTTAAGCACGAATACATGCTTTTCGCGAAGTTAGAGAACAAGTTTTGACGCGTTCCACATGGAGACTTGTAAAACCGATGTGTTCAGATTTAGCTCGTTTCGGTCTAAAACAGCGTGTTTCGTATTAGGCACGAATACATGCTTTTCGCACAGTTACGAGAGAAAAAGTTTTGACGCGTATCCCACGGACACTTGTAAAACCGATGTGTTCAGATCTAGCTCGTTTCGATCTAAAACAGCTTGTTTCGTTGTATTAGGCACGAATAAATGCTTTTCGCACAGTTATGAGAGAAAAAGTTTTGACGCGTATCACACGGACACTTGTAAAACCATGTGTTCAGATTTAGCTCCTTTCGGTCTAAAACAGCTTGTTTCGTTGTTTTAAGCACGAATACATGCTTTTCGCGAAGTTAGAGAAAAAGTTTTGACGCGTATCAAATGGACACTTGTAAAACCGATGTGTTCAGATTTAGGTCGTTTTGGTCTGAAACAGCTTGTTTCGTTGTTTTAAGCACGAATACATGCTTTTCGCGCAGTTATAAGAGAAACATTTTTGACGCGTTCCACATGGACACTTGTAAAACCGATGTGTTCAGATTTAGCTCGTTTCGGTCTAAAACAGCTTGTTTCGTTGTATTAGGCACGAATACAGCTTTTGGCACAGTTACGAGAGAAAAAGTTTTGACGCGTATCACACGGACACTTGTAAAACCGATGTGTTCAGATCTAGCTCGTTTCGGTCTAAAACAGCTTGTTTCGTTGTATTAGGCACCAATACATGCTTTTCGCACAGTTATGAGAAAAAGTTTTGACGCGTATCACACGGACACTTGTAAAACCGATGTGTTCAGAACTAGCTCGTTTCGGTCTAAAACAGCTTATCTCGTTGTAATAAGCACGAATACAAGCTTTTCGCGCAGTTATGAGAGAAAAAGTTTTGATGCGTATCACATGGACACTTGTAAAACCGTTTTGTTCAGAATTAGCTCGTTTCGATCTAAAACAGCTTGTCTCGTTCTATTAAGCACGAATGCATGCTTTTCGCGCAGTTACGAGAGAAAAAGTTTTGACGCGTATCAAACGGACACTTGTAAAGATCTAGCTAGTTTTGGTCTAAAACAGCTTGTTTCGTTGTATTAAGCACGAATCACACGGACAGCTGTAAAACCGATGTTTTCAGATATAGCTCGTTTTGGTCTAAAACAGTTTATTTCGTTGTATTAAGCACGAATTTTCGCGCAGGTAAAATCGGTGTTTAGATTTAGCTCGTTTCGGTCTAAACAGCTTGTTTCGTTGTATTAAGCACGAATACAAGCTTTCCGCGCATTTATGAGACAAAAACTTTGACGCGTATCACATAGACACATGTAAAACCGTTGTGTTCAGATTTAGCTAGTTTTGGTCAAAAACAGCTTGTTTCACTGTATTAAGCGCGAATACATGCTTTTCGCGCCGTTATACGAGAAAAAGTTTTGACGCGTATCACATGGACACTTGTAAACCGATGTGTTCAGATTTAGCTCGTTTCGGTCTAAAAAAGCTTGTTTCGTTGTTTTAAGCAAGAATACATGATTTTTCTAGCAGTTACAAGAGAAAGTTCTGACGCGTATCTCATGGACACTTGTAAAACTGATGTGTTCAGATCTAGCTAGTTTTGGTCTAAAACAGCTTGTTTCGTTGTATTAAGCCCGAATACATGCTTTTCGTGAAGTTATAGGAGAAAAAGATTTGACGCGTTCACATGGACACTTGTAAAACCGAGGTGTTCATATTTAGCTCGTTTCGGTCTTAAACAGATTGTTTCGTTGTATTAAGCACGATTACAAGCTTTTCGCCCAGTTATGAGAGAAAAAGTTTTGACGCGTATCACATGGACACTTGTAAAACCGTTGTGTTTATATTTAGCTCGTTTCGGTCTAAGAGAGCTGGTCTCGTTCTATTAAGCACAAATACATGCTTTTCGCGCAGCTACGAGAGAAAACGTTTTGACGCGTATCACACGGACACTTGTAAAACCGATGTGTTCAGATTTTGCTCGTTTCGGTCTAAAACAGCTTGTTTCGTTGTATTAAGCGCGAATACATGCTTTTCGCGCAGTTATGAGAGAAAATGTTTTGACGCGTATCACACGGACACTTGTAAAACCGATGTGTTCAGATCTAGCTAGTTTTGGTCTAAAACAGCTTGTTTCGTTGTATTAAGCACGAATTTTCGCGCAGTTATAAGAGAAAAAGGTTTGACGCGTTAACATGGACACTTGTAAAACCGATGTGTTCAGATCTAGCTCGTTTCGGTCTAAAACAGCTTGTCTCGTTGTAATAAGCACGAATACAAGCTTTTCGCGCCGTTATGAGAAAAAGTTTTGACGCGTTTCACATGGACACTTGTAATACCGCGTTGTTCATATTTAGCTCGTTTCGGTCTAAAACAGCTTGTTTCATTGTATTAAGCACGAATACATGCTTTTCGCGCAGTTATACAAGAAAAAGATTTGACGCGTTCACATGAACACTTGTAAAACCGACGTGTTCAGATTTAGCTCGTTTCGGTCTAAAGCAGCTTGTTTCGTTGTATTAAGCGCGAATACATGCTTTTCGTGCAGTTATACGAGAACACGTTTTGACGCGTATCACACGGACAGTTGTAAAACCGATGTTTTCAGATCTAGCTCGTTTTGGTCTTAAACAGTTTGTTTCGTTGTATTAAGCACGAATTTTTGCGCAGTTATAAGAGAAAAAGTTTTGACGCGTATCGCATGGACACTTGTAAAATCGGTGTTCAGATTTAGCTCGTTTCGGTCTAAACAGCTTGTTTTGTTGTATTAAGCACGAATACAAACTTTTCACGCATTTATGAGAGACAAAAACTTTTGACGCGTATCACATCGACACTTGTAAAACCGTTGTGCTCAGATTTAGCTCGTTTCGCTCTAAAACAGCTTGTTTCGTTGTTTTAGGTACGAATACATAATTTTTCGCGCAGTTATAAGAGCAAGTTCTGACGCGTATCACATGGACACTTGTAAAACCGATGTGTTCAGATCTAGCTAGTTATGGTCTAAAACAGCTTGTTTTGTTGTATTAAGCACGAATACATGCTTTTCGCGCAGTTATAGGAGAAAAAGTTTTGACGCGTTCACATGGACACTTGTAAAACCGATGTGTACAGATTTACCTCGTTTCGGTCTAAATCAGCTTGTCTCTTTCTATTAAGCACGAATACATGCTTCTCGTCCATTTATGAGAGAAAAGTTTGGACGCGTATCACATGGACACTTGTAAAACCGATGTGTTCAGATCTAGCTCGTATCGGTCTAAAACAGCTTGTCTCGTTGTTTTAAGCAAGAATACATGCTTTTCGCGCAGTTATGAGAGAAAACGTTTTGACGCGTATCACACGGACACATCAAAATCGATGTGTTCAGATCTAGCTCGTTTCGGTCTAAAACAGCTTGTTTTGTTGTTTTAAGCACGAATACATGCTTTTCGCGAAGTTAGAGAACAAGTTTTGACGCGTTCCACATGGAGACTTGTAAAACCGATGTGTTCAGATTTAGCTCGTTTCGGTCTAAAACAGCTTGTTTCGTATTAGGCACGAATACATGCTTTTCGCACAGTTACGAGAGAAAAAGTTTTGACGCGTATCCCACGGACACTTGTAAAACCGATGTGTTCAGATCTAGCTCGTTTCGATCTAAAACAGCTTGTTTCGTTGTATTAGGCACGAATAAATGCTTTTCGCACAGTTATGAGAGAAAAAGTTTTGACGCGTATCACACGGACACTTGTAAAACCATGTGTTCAGATTTAGCTCCTTTCGGTCTAAAACAGCTTGTTTCGTTGTTTTAAGCACGAATACATGCTTTTCGCGAAGTTAGAGAAAAAGTTTTGACGCGTATCAAATGGACACTTGTAAAACCGATGTGTTCAGATTTAGGTCGTTTTGGTCTGAAACAGCTTGTTTCGTTGTTTTAAGCACGAATACATGCTTTTCGCGCAGTTATAAGAGAAACATTTTTGACGCGTTCCACATGGACACTTGTAAAACCGATGTGTTCAGATTTAGCTCGTTTCGGTCTAAAACAGCTTGTTTCGTTGTATTAGGCACGAATACAGCTTTTGGCACAGTTACGAGAGAAAAAGTTTTGACGCGTATCACACGGACACTTGTAAAACCGATGTGTTCAGATCTAGCTCGTTTCGGTCTAAAACAGCTTGTTTCGTTGTATTAGGCACCAATACATGCTTTTCGCACAGTTATGAGAAAAAGTTTTGACGCGTATCACACGGACACTTGTAAAACCGATGTGTTCAGAACTAGCTCGTTTCGGTCTAAAACAGCTTATCTCGTTGTAATAAGCACGAATACAAGCTTTTCGCGCAGTTATGAGAGAAAAAGTTTTGATGCGTATCACATGGACACTTGTAAAACCGTTTTGTTCAGAATTAGCTCGTTTCGATCTAAAACAGCTTGTCTCGTTCTATTAAGCACGAATGCATGCTTTTCGCGCAGTTACGAGAGAAAAAGTTTTGACGCGTATCAAACGGACACTTGTAAAGATCTAGCTAGTTTTTGTCTAAAACAGCTTGTTTCGTTGTATTAAGCACGAATCACACGGACAGCTGTAAAACCGATGTTTTCAGATATAGCTCGTTTTGGTCTAAAACAGTTTATTTCGTTGTATTAAGCACGAATTTTCGCGCAGGTAAAATCGGTGTTTAGATTTAGCTCGTTTCGGTCTAAACAGCTTGTTTCGTTGTATTAAGCACGAATACAAGCTTTCCGCGCATTTATGAGACAAAAACATTGACGCGTATCACATAGACACATGTAAAACCGTTGTGTTCAGATTTAGGTAGTTTTGGTCAAAAACAGCTTGTTTCACTGTATTAAGCGCGAATACATGCTTTTCGCGCCGTTATACGAGAAAAAGTTTTGACGCGTATCACATGGACACTTGCAAACCGATGTGTTCAGATTTAGCTCGTTTCGGTCTAAAAAAGCTTGTTTCGTTGTTTTAAGCAAGAATACATGATTTTTCTAGCAGTTACAAGAGAAAGTTCTGACGCGTATCTCATGGACACTTGTAAAACTGATGTGTTCAGATCTAGCTAGTTTTGGTCTAAAACAGCTTGTTTCGTTGTATTAAGCCCGAATACATGCTTTTCGTGAAGTTATAGGAGAAAAAGATTTGACGCGTTCACATGGACACTTGTAAAACCGATGTGTTCATATTTAGCTCGTTTCGGTCTTAAACAGATTGTTTCGTTGTATTAAGCACGATTACAAGCTTTTCGCCCAGTTATGAGAGAAAAAGTTTTGACGCGTATCACATGGACACTTGTAAAACCGTTGTGTTTATATTTAGCTCGTTTCGGTCTAAGAGAGCTGGTCTCGTTCTATTAAGCACGAATACATGCTTTTCGCGCAGCTACGAGAGAAAACGTTTTGACGCGTATCACACGGACACTTGTAAAACCGATGTGTTCAGATTTTGCTCGTTTCGGTCTAAAACAGCTTGTTTCGTTGTATTAAGCGCGAATACATGCTTTTCGCGCAGTTATGAGAGAAAATGTTTTGACGCGTATCACACGGACACTTGTAAAACCGATGTGTTCAGATCTAGCTAGTTTTGGTCTAAAACAGCTTGTTTCGTTGTATTAAGCACGAATTTTCGCGCAGTTATAAGAGAAAAAGGTTTGACGCGTTAACATGGACACTTGTAAAACCGATGTGTTCAGATCTAGCTCGTTTCGGTCTAAAACAGCTTGTCTCGTTGTAATAAGCACGAATACAAGCTTTTCGCGCCGTTATGAGAGAAAAAGTTTTGACGCGTTTCACATGGACACTTGTAATACCGCGTTGTTCATATTTAGCTCGTTTCGGTCTAAAACAGCTTGTTTCATTGTATTAAGCACGAATACATGCTTTTCGCGCAGTTATACAAGAAAAAGATTTGACGCGTTCACATGAACACTTGTAAAACCGACGTGTTCAGATTTAGCTCGTTTCGGTCTAAAGCAGCTTGTTTCGTTGTAATAAGCACGAATACAAGCTTTTCGCGCAGTTATGACAGAAAAAGTTTTGATGCGTATCACATTGACACTTGTAAAACCGTTTTGTTCAGAATTAGCTCGTTTCGATCTAAAACAGCTTGTCTCGTTCTATTAAGCACGAATGCATGCTTTTCGCGCAGTTACGAGAGAAAAAAGTTTTGACGCGTATCAAACGGACACTTGTAAAGATCTAGCTAGTTTTGGTCTAAAACAGCTTGTTTCGTTGTATTAAGCACGAATCACACGGACAGCTGTAAAACCGATGTTTTCAGATATAGCTCGTTTTGGTCTAAAACAGTTTATTTCGTTGTATTAAGCACGAATTTTCGCGCAGGTAAAATCGGTGTTTAGATTTAGCTCGTTTCGGTCTAAACAGCTTGTTTCGTTGTATTAAGCACGAATACAAGCTTTCCGCGCATTTATGAGACAAAAACTTTGACGCGTATCACATAGACACATGTAAAACCGTTGTGTTCAGATTTAGGTAGTTTTGGTCAAAAACAGCTTGTTTCACTGTATTAAGCGCGAATACATGCTTTTCGCGCCGTTATACGAGAAAAAGTTTTGACGCGTATCACATGGACACTTGCAAACCGATGTGTTCAGATTTAGCTCGTTTCGGTCTAAAAAAGCTTGTTTCGTTGTTTTAAGCAAGAATACATGATTTTCTAGCAGTTACAAGAGAAAGTTCTGACGCGTATCTCATGGACACTTGTAAAACTGATGTGTTCAGATCTAGCTAGTTTTGGTCTAAAACAGCTTGTTTCGTTGTATTAAGCCCGAATACATGCTTTTCGTGAAGTTATAGGAGAAAAAGATTTGACGCGTTCACATGGACACTTGTAAAACCGATGTGTTCATATTTAGCTCGTTTCGGTCTTAAACAGATTGTTTCGTTGTATTAAGCACGATTACAAGCTTTTCGCCCAGTTATGAGAGAAAAAGTTTTGACGCGTATCACATGGACACTTGTAAAACCGTTGTGTTTATATTTAGCTCGTTTCGGTCTAAGAGAGCTGGTCTCGTTCTATTAAGCACGAATACATGCTTTTCGCGCAGCTACGAGAGAAAACGTTTTGACGCGTATCACACGGACACTTGTAAAACCGATGTGTTCAGATTTTGCTCGTTTCGGTCTAAAACAGCTTGTTTCGTTGTATTAAGCGCGAATACATGCTTTTCGCGCAGTTATGAGAGAAAATGTTTTGACGCGTATCACACGGACACTTGTAAAACCGATGTGTTCAGATCTACCTAGTTTTGGTCTAAAACAGCTTGTTTCGTTGTATTAAGCACGAATTTTCGCGCAGTTATAAGAGAAAAAGGTTTGACGCGTTAACATGGACACTTGTAAAACCGATGTGTTCAGATCTAGCTCGTTTCGGTCTAAAACAGCTTGTCTCGTTGTAATAAGCACGAATACAAGCTTTTCGCGCCGTTATGAGAGAAAAAGTTTTGACGCATTTCACATGGACACTTGTAATACCGCGTTGTTCATATTTAGCTCGTTTCGGTCTAAAACAGCTTGTTTCATTGTATTAAGCACGAATACATGCTTTTCGCGCAGTTATACAAGAAAAAGATTTGACGCGTTCACATGAACACTTGTAAAACCGACGTGTTCAGATTTAGCTCGTTTCGGTCTAAAGCAGCTTGTTTCGTTGTATTAAGCGCGAATACATGATTTTCGCGCAGTTATGAAAGAAAACGTTTTGACGCGTATCACACGAACACTTGTAAAACCGATGTGTTCAGATCTAGCTAGTTTTGGTCTAAAACAGCTTGTTTCATTGTATTAAGCACGAATACATGCTTTTCGCGCAGTTATACGAGAAAACGTTTTGACGCGTTCACATGGACACTTGCAAAACCGATGTGTTTAGATTTACCTCGTTTCGGTCTAAATCAGCTTGTCTCGTTCTATTAAGCACGAATACATGCTTCTCGTGCAGTTATGAGAGAAAAAGTTTGGACGCGTATCACACGGACACTTGTAAAACCGATGTGTTCAATTTTAGCTAGTTTCGGTGTAAAACAGCTTGTTTCGTTGTATTAAGCACGAATACAAGCTTTTCGCGCAGTTATGAGACAAAACTTTTTGACGCGTATCACATGGACACTTGTAAAACCGATGTGTTCAGATCTAGCTCGTATCGGTCTAAAACAGCTTGTCTCGTTGTTTTAAGCAAGAATACATGCTTTTCGCGCAGTTATGAGAGAAAACGTTTTGACGCGTATCACACGGACACATGCAAAATCGATGTGTTCAGATCTAGGTCGTTTCGGTCTAAAACAGCTTGTTTCGTTGTTTTAAGAACGAATACCTGCTTTTCGCGCAGTTATAAGAGAAACATTTTTGACGCGTTCCACATGGAGACTTGTAAAACCGATGTGTTCAGATTTAGCGCTTTTCGGTCTAAAACAGCTTGTGTCGTATTAGGCACGAATACATGCTTTTCGCACAGTTACGAGAGGAAACGTTTTGACGCGTATCACACGGACACTTGTAAAACCGATATGTTCAGATCTAGCTCGTTTCTGTCTAAAACAGCTTGTTTCGTTGTATTAGGCACGAATAAATGCTTTTCGCACAGTTATGAGAGAAAAAGTTTTGACGCGTATCACACGGACACTTGTAAAACTGATGTGTTCAGATCTAGCTAGTTTTGGTCTAAAACAGCTTGTTTCATTGTATTAAGCACGAATACATGCTTTTCGCGCAGTTATACGAGAAAACGTTTTGACGCGTTCACATGGACACTTGCAAAACTGATGTGTTTAGATTTACCTCGTTTCGGTCTAAATCAGCTTGTCTCGTTCTATTAAGCACGAATACATGCTTCTCGTGCAGTTATGAGAGAAAAAGTTTGGACGCGTATCACACGGACACTTGTAAAACCGATGTGTTCAATTTTAGCTAGTTTCGGTGTAAAACAGCTTGTTTCGTTGTATTAAGCACGAATACAAGCTTTTCGCGCAGTTATGAGACAAAACTTTTTGACGCGTATCACATGGACACTTGTAATACCGATGTGATCAGATCTAGCTCGTATCGGTCTAAAACAGCTTGTTTCGTTGTTTTAAGAACGAATACATGCTTTTCGCGCAGTTATAAGAGAAACATTTTTGACGCGTTCCACATGGAGACTTGTAAAACCGATGTGTTCAGATTTAGCGCTTTTCGGTCTAAAACAGCTTGTTTCGTATTAGGCACGAATACATGCTTTTCGCACAGTTACGAGAGGAAACGTTTTGACGCGTATCACACGGACACTTGTGAAACCGATATGTTCAGATCTAGCTCGTTTCTGTCTAAAACAGCTTGTTTCGTTGTATTAGGCACGAATAAATGCTTTTCGCACAGTTATGAGAGAAAAAGTTTTGACGCGTATCACACGGACACTTGTAAAACTGATGTGTTCAGATCTAGCTCGTTTCGGTCTAAAACAGCTTGTCTCGTTGTAATAAGCACGAATACAAGCTTTTCGCGCAGTTATGAGAGAAAAAGTGTTGACGCGTATTACATGGACACTTGTAAAACCGTTTTGTTCAGATTTAGCTCGTTTCGGTCTAAAACAGCTTGTCTCGTTCTATTAAGCACGAATACTTGATTTTGCGCAGTTATGAGAGAAAAAGTTTTGACGCGTATCACATGGGCACTTGTAAAACAATTGTGTTCAGATTTAGCTCGCTTCGGTCTAAAACAGCTTGTCTCGTTCTATTAAGCACGAATGCATGCTTTTCGGGCAGTTACGAGAGAAAAAGTTTTGACGCGTATCACACGGACACTTGTAAACCGACGTGTTCAGATTTTGCTCGTTTCGGTCTAAAACAGCTTGTTTCGTTGTATTAAGCAGAATACATGCTTTTCGCGCAGTTATGAGAGAAAACGTTTTGGCGCTTATCACACGGACACTTGTAAAACCGATGTGTTAAGATCTAGCTAGTTTTGGTCTAAAACAGCTTGTTTCGTTGTATTAAGCACTAATACATGCTTTTCGTGCAGTTATACGAGAACACGTTTTGGCGCGTATCACACGGACAGTTGTAAAACCGATGTTTTCAGATCTAGCTCGTTTTGGTCTTAAACAGTTTGTTTCGTTGTATTAAGCACGAATTTTTGCGCAGTTATAAGAGAAAAAGTTTTGACGCGTGTCACATGGACACTTGTAAAATCGGTGTTCAGATTTAGCTCGTTTCGGTCTAAACAGCTTGTTTCGTTGTATTAAGCACGAATACAAGCTTTTCACGCATTTATGAGAGACAAAAACTTTTGACGTGTATCACATCGACACTTGTAAAACCGTTGTGTTCAGATTTAGCTCGTTTCGCTCTAAAACAGCTTGTTTCGTTCTTTTAGGTACAATTACATGCTTTTCGCGCAGTTAGAGAAAAAGTTTTGACGCGGATCACATGGACACTTGTAAAACCGATATGTTATGATTTAGCTCGTTTCGGTCTAAAAAAGCTTGTTTCGTTGTTTTAAGCACGGATACATGATTTTTCGCGCAGTTATAGAGAAAGTTCTGACGCGTATCACATGGACACTTGTAAAACCGATGTGTTCAATTTTAGCTAGTTTTGGTCTAAAACAGCTTGTTTCGTTGTATTAGGCACGAATACAAGCTTTTCGCGCAGTTATGAGACAAAAATTTTTGACGCGTATCACATGGACACTTGTAAAACCGATGTGTTCAGATCTAGCTCGTATCGGTCTAAAACAGCTTGTCTCGTTGTTTTAAGCAAGAATACATGCTTTTCGCGCAGTTATGAGAGAAAACGTTTTGACGCGTATCACACGGACACATCAAAATTGATGTGTTCAAATCTAGCTCGTTTCGGTCTAAAACAGCTTGTTTCGTTGTTTTAAGCACGAATACATGCTTTTCGCGAAGTTAGAGAAAAAGTTTTGACGCGTGTCACATGGACACTTGTAAAACCGATATGTTCAGATTTAGCTCGTTTCGTCTAAAACAGCTTGTTTCGTTGTTTTAAGCACGAATACATGCTTTTCGCACAGGTATAAGAGAAACATTTTTGACGCGTTCCAGAGAGACTGGTAAAACCGATGTGTTCAGATTTAGCTCGTTTCGGTCTAAAACAGCTTGTTCGTATTAGGCACGAATACATGCTTTTCGCACAGTTACGAGAGAAAAAGTTTTGACGCGTATCACACGGACACTTGTAAAACCGATGTGTTCAGATCTAGCTCGTTTCGGTCTAAAACAGCTTGTTTCGTTGTATTAGTCACGAATAAATGCTTTTCGCACAGTTATGAGACAAAAAGTTTTGACGCGTATCACACGGACACTTGTAAAACTGATGTGTTCAGATCTAGCTCGTTCCGGTCTAAAACAGCTTGTCTCGTTGTAATAAGCACGAATACAATTTCGTGCAGTTATGAGAGAAAAAGTTTTGACGCGTATCACATGGACACTTGTAAAACCGTTTTGTTCAGATTTGCTCGTTTCGGTCTAAACAGCTTCTTTCGTATACTTAACGAGTACATGCTTTTCGAACAGTTACGAGAGAAAAAGTTTTGACGCGTATCACCCGGACACTTGTACCGATGTGTTCAGATTTGTTGCTAATTGTTTCGGTCTAAAACAGCTTGTTTTGTTGTATTAAGCAGGAATACATGCTTTTCGCGCAGTTATGAGAAAAACGTTTTGACGCGTATCACACGGACACTTGTAAAACCGATGTGTTAAGATCTAGCTAGTTTTGGTCTAAAACAGCTTGTTTCGTTGTATTAAGCACGAATACATGCTTTTCGTGCAGTTATACGAGAACACGTTTTGACGCGTATCACACGGACAGTTGTAAAACCGATGTTTTCAGATCTAGCTCGTTTTGGTCTTAAACAGTTTCTTTCGTTGTATTAAGCACGAATTTTTGCGCAGTTATAAGAGAAAAAGTTTTGACGCGTATCGCATGGACACTTGTAAAATCGGTGTTCAGATTTAGCTCGTTTCGGTCTAAACAGCTTGTTTCGTTGTATTAAGCACGAATACAAACTTTTCACGCATTTATGAGAGACAAAAAGTTTTGACGCGTTTCACATGGACACTTGTAATACCGCGTTGTTCATATTTAGCTCGTTTCGGTCTAAAACAGCTTGTCTCGTTGTATTAGGCACGAATACATGCTTTTCGCGCAGTTATGAAAGAAAACGTTTTGACGCGTATCACACGAACACTTGTAAAACCGATGTGTTAAGACCTAGCTAGCCTTGGTCTAAAACAGCTTGTTTCGTTGTATTAAGCACGAATACATGCTTTTCGTGCAGTTATACGAGAACACGTTTTGACGCGTATCACACGGACAGTTGTAAAACCGATGTTTTCAGATCTAGCTCGTTTTGGTCTTAAACAGTTTGTTTCGTTGTATTAAGCACGAATTTTTGCGCAGTTATAAGAGAAAAAGTTTTGACGCGTATCGCATGGACACTTGTAAAATCGGTGTTCAGATTTAGCTCGTTTCGGTCTAAACAGCTTGTTTTGTTGTATTAAGCACGAATACAAACTTTTCACGCATTTATGAGAGACAAAAACTTTTGACGCGTATCACATCGACACTTGTAAAACCGTTGTGCTCAGATTTAGCTCGTTTCGCTCTAAAACAGCTTGTTTTGTTGTTTTAGGTACGAATACATGCTTTTCGCGCAGTTAGAGAAAAAGTTTTGACGCGTATCACACGGACACTTGTAAAACCGATGTGTTCAGATCTAGCTAGTTATGGTCTAAAACAGCTTGTTTTGTTGTATTAAGCATGAATACATGCTTTTCGCGCAGTTATAGGAGAAAAAGTTTTGACGCGTTCACATGGACACTTGTAAAACCGATGTGTACAGATTTACCTCGTTTCGGTCTAAATCAGCTTGTCTCTTTCTATTAAGCACGAATACATGCTTCTCGTCCAGTTATGAGAGAAAAAGTTTGGACGCGTATCACACGGACACTTGTAAAACCGATGTGTTCAATTTTAGCTAGTTTCGGTCTAAAACAGCTTGTTTCGTTGTATTAAGCACGAATACAAGCTTTTCGCGCAGTTATGAGACAAAAATTTTTGACGCGTATCACATGGACACTTGTAAAACCGATGTGTTCAGATCTATCTCGTATCGGTCTAAAACAGCTTGTCTCGTTGTTTTAAGCAAGAATACATGCTTTTCGCGCAGTTATGAGAGAAAACGTTTTGACGCGTATCACACGGACACATCAAAATCGATGTGTTCAGATCTAGCTCGTTTCGGTCTAAAACAGCTTGTTTCGTTGTTTTAAGCACGAATACATGCTTTTCGCGAAGTTAGAGAACAAGTTTTGACGCGTTCCACATGGAGACTTGTAAAACCGATGTGTTCAGATTTAGCTCGTTTCGGTCTAATACAGCTTGTTTCGTATTAGGCACGAATACATGCTTTTTGCACAGTTACGAGAGAAAAAGTTTTGACGCGTATCCCACGGACACTTGTAAAACCGATGTGTTCAGATCTAGCTCGTTTCGATCTAAAACAGCTTGTTTCGTTGTATTAGGCACGAATAAATGCTTTTCGCACAGTTATGAGAGAAAAAGTTTTGACGCGTATCACACGGACACTTGTAAAACCATGTGTTCAGATTTAGCTCCTTTCGGTCTAAAACAGCTTGTTTCGTTGTTTTAAGCACGAATACATGCTTTTCGCGAAGTTAGAGAAAAAGTTTTGACGCGTTCCACATGGACACTTGTAAAACCGATGTGTTCAGATTTAGCTCGTTTCGGTCTAAAACAGCTTGTTTCGTTGTATTAGGCACGAATACAGCTTTTGGCACAGTTACGAGAGAAAAAGTTTTGACGCGTATCACACGGACACTTGTAAAACCGATGTGTTCAGATCTAGCTCGTTTCGGTCTAAAACAGCTTGTTTCGTTGTATTAGGCACCAATACATGCTTTTCGCACAGTTATGAGAAAAAGTTTTGACGCGTATCACACGGACACTTGTAAAACCGATGTGTTCAGAACTAGCTCGTTTCGGTCTAAAACAGCTTGTCTCGCTGTAATAAGCACGAATACAAGCTTTTCGCGCAGTTATGAGAGAAAAAGTTTTGATGCGTATCACATGGACACTTGTAAAACCGTTTTGTTCAGAATTAGCTCGTTTCGATCTAAAACAGCTTGTCTCGTTCTATTAAGCACGAATGCATGCTTTTCGCGCAGTTACGAGAGAAAAAAGTTTTGACGCGTATCAAACGGACACTTGTAAAGATCTAGCTAGTTTTGGTCTAAAACAGCTTGTTTCGTTGTATTAAGCACGAATCACACGGACAGCTGTAAAACCGATGTTTTCAGATATAGCTCGTTTTGGTCTAAAACAGTTTATTTCGTTGTATTAGGCACGAATTTTCGCGCAGGTAAAATCGGTGTTTAGATTTAGCTCGTTTCGGTCTAAACAGCTTGTTTCGTTGTATTAAGCACGAATACAAGCTTTCCGCGCATTTATGAGACAAAAACTTTGACGCGTATCACATAGACACATGTAAAACCGTTGTGTTCAGATTTAGCTAGTTTTGGTCAAAAACAGCTTGTTTCACTGTATTAAGCGCGAATACATGCTTTTCGCGCCGTTATACGAGAAAAAGTTTTGACGCGTATCACATGGACACTTGTAAACCGATGTGTTCAGATTTAGCTCGTTTCGGTCTAAAAAAGCTTGTTTCGTTGTTTTAAGCAAGAATACATGATTTTTCTAGCAGTTACAAGAGAAAGTTCTGACGCGTATCTCATGGACACTTGTAAAACTGATGTGTTCAGATCTAGCTAGTTTTGGTCTAAAACAGCTTGTTTCGTTGTATTAAGCCCGAATACATGCTTTTCGTGAAGTTATAGGAGAAAAAGATTTGACGCGTTCACATGAACACTTGTAAAACCGAGGTGTTCATATTTAGCTCGTTTCGGTCTTAAACAGATTGTTTCGTTGTATTAAGCACGATTACAAGCTTTTCGCCCAGTTATGAGAGAAAAAGTTTTGACGCGTATCACATGGACACTTGTAAAACCGTTGTGTTTATATTTAGCTCGTTTCGGTCTAAGAGAGCTGGTCTCGTTCTATTAAGCACGAATACATGCTTTTCGCGCAGCTACGAGAGAAAACGTTTTGACGCGTATCACACGGACACTTGTAAAACCGATGTGTTCAGATTTTGCTCGTTTCGGTCTAAAACAGCTTGTTTCGTTGTATTAAGCGCGAATACATGCTTTTCGCGCAGTTATGAGAGAAAATGTTTTGACGCGTATCACACGGACACTTGTAAAACCGATGTGTTCAGATCTAGCTAGTTTTGGTCTAAAACAGCTTGTTTCGTTGTATTAAGCACGAATTTTCGCGCAGTTATAAGAGAAAAAGGTTTGACGCGTTAACATGGACACTTGTAAAACCGATGTGTTCAGATCTAGCTCGTTTCGGTCTAAAACAGCTTGTCTCGTTGTAATAAGCACGAATACAAGCTTTTCGCGCCGTTATGAGAAAAAGTTTTGACGCGTTTCACATGGACACTTGTAATACCGCGTTGTTCATATTTAGCTCGTTTCGGTCTAAAACAGCTTGTTTCATTGTATTAAGCACGAATACATGCTTTTCGCGCAGTTATACAAGAAAAAGATTTGACGCGTTCACATGAACACTTGTAAAACCGACGTGTTCAGATTTAGCTCGTTTCGGTCTAAAGCAGCTTGTTTCGTTGTATTAAGCGCGAATACATGCTTTTCGTGCAGTTATACGAGAACACGTTTTGACGCGTATCACACGGACAGTTGTAAAACCGATGTTTTCAGATCTAGCTCGTTTTGGTCTTAAACAGTTTGTTTCGTTGTATTAAGCACGAATTTTTGCGCAGTTATAAGAGAAAAAGTTTTGACGCGTATCGCATGGACACTTGTAAAATCGGTGTTCAGATTTAGCTCGTTTCGGTCTAAACAGCTTGTTTTGTTGTATTAAGCACGAATACAAACTTTTCACGCATTTATGAGAGACAAAAACTTTTGACGCGTATCACATCGACACTTGTAAAACCGTTGTGCTCAGATTTAGCTCGTTTCGCTCTAAAACAGCTTGTTTCGTTGTTTTAGGTACGAATACATAATTTTTCGCGCAGTTATAAGAGCAAGTTCTGACGCGTATCACATGGACACTTGTAAAACCGATGTGTTCAGATCTAGCTAGTTATGGTCTAAAACAGCTTGTTTTGTTGTATTAAGCACGAATACATGCTTTTCGCGCAGTTATAGGAGAAAAAGTTTTGACGCGTTCACATGGACACTTGTAAAACCGATGTGTACAGATTTACCTCGTTTCGGTCTAAATCAGCTTGTCTCTTTCTATTAAGCACGAATACATGCTTCTCGTCCAGTTATGAGAGAAAAGTTTGGACGCGTATCACATGGACACTTGTAAAACCGATGTGTTCAGATCTAGCTCGTATCGGTCTAAAACAGCTTGTCTCGTTGTTTTAAGCAAGAATACATGCTTTTCGCGCAGTTATGAGAGAAAACGTTTTGACGCGTATCACACGGACACATCAAAATCGATGTGTTCAGATCTAGCTCGTTTCGGTCTAAAACAGCTTGTTTTGTTGTTTTAAGCACGAATACATGCTTTTCGCGAAGTTAGAGAACAAGTTTTGACGCGTTCCACATGGAGACTTGTAAAACCGATGTGTTCAGATTTAGCTCGTTTCGGTCTAAAACAGCTTGTTTCGTATTAGGCACGAATACATGCTTTTCGCACAGTTACGAGAGAAAAAGTTTTGACGCGTATCCCACGGACACTTGTAAAACCGATGTGTTCAGATCTAGCTCGTTTCGATCTAAAACAGCTTGTTTCGTTGTATTAGGCACGAATAAATGCTTTTCGCACAGTTATGAGAGAAAAAGTTTTGACGCGTATCACACGGACACTTGTAAAACCATGTGTTCAGATTTAGCTCCTTTCGGTCTAAAACAGCTTGTTTCGTTGTTTTAAGCACGAATACATGCTTTTCGCGAAGTTAGAGAAAAAGTTTTGACGCGTATCAAATGGACACTTGTAAAACCGATGTGTTCAGATTTAGGTCGTTTTGGTCTGAAACAGCTTGTTTCGTTGTTTTAAGCACGAATACATGCTTTTCGCGCAGTTATAAGAGAAACATTTTTGACGCGTTCCACATGGACACTTGTAAAACCGATGTGTTCAGATTTAGCTCGTTTCGGTCTAAAACAGCTTGTTTCGTTGTATTAGGCACGAATACAGCTTTTGGCACAGTTACGAGAGAAAAAGTTTTGACGCGTATCACACGGACACTTGTAAAACCGATGTGTTCAGATCTAGCTCGTTTCGGTCTAAAACAGCTTGTTTCGTTGTATTAGGCACCAATACATGCTTTTCGCACAGTTATGAGAAAAAGTTTTGACGCGTATCACACGGACACTTGTAAAACCGATGTGTTCAGAACTAGCTCGTTTCGGTCTAAAACAGCTTATCTCGTTGTAATAAGCACGAATACAAGCTTTTCGCGCAGTTATGAGAGAAAAAGTTTTGATGCGTATCACATGGACACTTGTAAAACCGTTTTGTTCAGAATTAGCTCGTTTCGATCTAAAACAGCTTGTCTCGTTCTATTAAGCACGAATGCATGCTTTTCGCGCAGTTACGAGAGAAAAAGTTTTGACGCGTATCAAACGGACACTTGTAAAGATCTAGCTAGTTTTGGTCTAAAACAGCTTGTTTCGTTGTATTAAGCACGAATCACACGGACAGCTGTAAAACCGATGTTTTCAGATATAGCTCGTTTTGGTCTAAAACAGTTTATTTCGTTGTATTAAGCACGAATTTTCGCGCAGGTAAAATCGGTGTTTAGATTTAGCTCGTTTCGGTCTAAACAGCTTGTTTCGTTGTATTAAGCACGAATACAAGCTTTCCGCGCATTTATGAGACAAAAACTTTGACGCGTATCACATAGACACATGTAAAACCGTTGTGTTCAGATTTAGGTAGTTTTGGTCAAAAACAGCTTGTTTCACTGTATTAAGCGCGAATACATGCTTTTCGCGCCGTTATACGAGAAAAAGTTTTGACGCGTATCACATGGACACTTGCAAACCGATGTGTTCAGATTTAGCTCGTTTCGGTCTAAAAAAGCTTGTTTCGTTGTTTTAAGCAAGAATACATGATTTTTCTAGCAGTTACAAGAGAAAGTTCTGACGCGTATCTCATGGACACTTGTAAAACTGATGTGTTCAGATCTAGCTAGTTTTGGTCTAAAACAGCTTGTTTCGTTGTATTAAGCCCGAATACATGCTTTTCGTGAAGTTATAGGAGAAAAAGATTTGACGCGTTCACATGGACACTTGTAAAACCGATGTGTTCATATTTAGCTCGTTTCGGTCTTAAACAGATTGTTTCGTTGTATTAAGCACGATTACAAGCTTTTCGCCCAGTTATGAGAGAAAAAGTTTTGACGCGTATCACATGGACACTTGTAAAACCGTTGTGTTTATATTTAGCTCGTTTCGGTCTAAGAGAGCTGGTCTCGTTCTATTAAGCACGAATACATGCTTTTCGCGCAGCTACGAGAGAAAACGTTTTGACGCGTATCACACGGACACTTGTAAAACCGATGTGTTCAGATTTTGCTCGTTTCGGTCTAAAACAGCTTGTTTCGTTGTATTAAGCGCGAATACATGCTTTTCGCGCAGTTATGAGAGAAAATGTTTTGACGCGTATCACACGGACACTTGTAAAACCGATGTGTTCAGATCTAGCTAGTTTTGGTCTAAAACAGCTTGTTTCGTTGTATTAAGCACGAATTTTCGCGCAGTTATAAGAGAAAAAGGTTTGACGCGTTAACATGGACACTTGTAAAACCGATGTGTTCAGATCTAGCTCGTTTCGGTCTAAAACAGCTTGTCTCGTTGTAATAAGCACGAATACAAGCTTTTCGCGCCGTTATGAGAGAAAAAGTTTTGACGCGTTTCACATGGACACTTGTAATACCGCGTTGTTCATATTTAGCTCGTTTCGGTCTAAAACAGCTTGTTTCATTGTATTAAGCACGAATACATGCTTTTCGCGCAGTTATACAAGAAAAAGATTTGACGCGTTCACATGAACACTTGTACAACCGACGTGTTCAGATTTAGCTCGTTTCGGTCTAAAGCAGCTTGTTTCGTTGTATTAAGCGCGAATACATGATTTTCGCGCAGTTATGAAAGAAAACGTTTTGACGCGTATCACACGAACACTTGTAAAACCGATGTGTTCAGAACTAGCTCGTTTCGGTCTAAAACAGCTTGTCTCGTTCTATTAAGCACGAATGCATGCTTTTCGCGCAGTTACGAGAGAAAAAAGTTTTGACGCGTATCAAACGGACACTTGTAAACATCTAGCTAGTTTTGGTCTAAAACAGCTTGTTTCGTTGTATTAAGCACGAATCACACGGACAGCTGTAAAACCGATGTTTTCAGATATAGCTCGTTTTGGTCTAAAACAGTTTATTTCGTTGTATTAAGCACGAATTTTCGCGCAGGTAAAATCGGTGTTTAGATTTAGCTCGTTTCGGTCTAAACAGCTTGTTTTGTTGTATTAGGCACGAATACAAGCTTTCCGCGCATTTATGAGACAAAAACTTTGACGCGTATCACATAGACACATGTAAAACCGTTGTGTTCAGATTTAGGTAGTTTTGGTCAAAAACAGCTTGTTTCACTGTATTAAGCGCGAATACATGCTTTTCGCGCCGTTATACGAGAAAAAGTTTTAACGCGTATCACATGGACACTTGCAAACCGATGTGTTCAGATTTAGCTCGTTTCGGTCTAAAAAAGCTTGTTTCGTTGTTTTAAGCAAGAATACATTATTTTCTAGCAGTTACAAGAGAAAGTTCTGACGCGTATCTCATGGACACTTGTAAAACTGATGTGTTCAGATCTAGCTAGTTTTGGTCTAAAACAGCTTGTTTCGTTGTATTAAGCCCGAATACATGCTTTTCGTGAAGTTATAGGAGAAAAAGATTTGACGCGTTCACATGGACACTTGTAAAACCGATGTGTTCATATTTAGCTCGTTTCGGTCTTAAACAGATTGTTTCGTTGTATTAAGCACGATTACAAGCTTTTCGCCCAGTTATGAGAGAAAAAGTTTTGACGCGTATCACATGGACACTTGTAAAACCGTTGTGTTTATATTTAGCTCGTTTCGGTCTAAGAGAGCTGGTCTCGTTCTATTAAGCACGAATACATGCTTTTCGCGCAGCTACGAGAGAAAACGTTTTGACGCGTATCACACGGACACTTGTAAAACCGATGTGTTCAGATTTTGCTCGTTTCGGTCTAAAACAGCTTGTTTCGTTGTATTAAGCGCGAATACATGCTTTTCGCGCATTTATGAGAGAAAATGTTTTGACGCGTATCACACGGACACTTGTAAAACCGATGTGTTCAGATCTACCTAGTTTTGGTCTAAAACAGCTTGTTTCGTTGTATTAAGCACGAATTTTCGCGCAGTTATAAGAGAAAAAGGTTTGACGCGTTAACATGGACACTTGTAAAACCGATGTGTTCAGATCTAGCTCGTTTCGGTCTAAAACAGCTTGTCTCGTTGTAATAAGCACGAATACAAGCTTTTCGCGCCGTTATGAGAGAAAAAGTTTTGACGCATTTCACATGGACACTTGTAATACCGCGTTGTTCATATTTAGCTCGTTTCGGTCTAAAACAGCTTGTTTCATTGTATTAAGCACGAATACATGCTTTTCGCGCAGTTATACAAGAAAAAGATTTGACGCGTTCACATGAACACTTGTAAAACCGACGTGTTCAGATTTAGCTCGTTTCGGTCTAAAGCAGCTTGTTTCGTTGTATTAAGCGCGAATACATGATTTTCGCGCAGTTATGAAAGAAAACGTTTTGACGCGTATCACACGAACACTTGTAAAACCGATGTGTTCAGATCTAGCTAGTTTTGGTCTAAAACAGCTTGTTTCATTGTATTAAGCACGAATACATGCTTTTCGCGCAGTTATACGAGAAAACGTTTTGACGCGTTCACATGGACACTTGCAAAACCGATGTGTTTAGATTTACCTCGTTTCGGTCTAAATCAGCTTGTCTCGTTCTATTAAGCACGAATACATGCTTCTCGTGCAGTTATGAGAGAAAAAGTTTGGACGCGTATCACACGGACACTTGTAAAACCGATGTGTTCAATTTTAGCTAGTTTCGGTGTAAAACAGCTTGTTTCGTTGTATTAAGCACGAATACAAGCTTTTCGCGCAGTTATGAGACAAAACTTTTTGACGCGTATCACATGGACACTTGTAAAACCGATGTGTTCAGATCTAGCTCGTATCGGTCTAAAACAGCTTGTCTCGTTGTTTTAAGCAAGAATACATGCTTTTCGCGCAGTTATGAGAGAAAACGTTTTGACGCGTATCACACGGACACATGCAAAATCGATGTGTTCAGATCTAGGTCGTTTCGGTCTAAAACAGCTTGTTTCGTTGTTTTAAGAACGAATACCTGCTTTTCGCGCAGTTATAAGAGAAACATTTTTGACGCGTTCCACATGGAGACTTGTAAAACCGATGTGTTCAGATTTAGCGCTTTTCGGTCTAAAACAGCTTGTGTCGTATTAGCACGAATACATGCTTTTCGCACAGTTACGAGAGGAAACGTTTTGACGCGTATCACACGGACACTTGTAAAACCGATATGTTCAGATCTAGCTCGTTTCTGTCTAAAACAGCTTGTTTCGTTGTATTAGGCACGAATAAATGCTTTTCGCACAGTTATGAGAGAAAAAGTTTTGACGCGTATCACACGGACACTTGTAAAACTGATGTGTTCAGATCTAGCTCGTTTCGGTCTAAAACAGCTTGTCTCGTTGTAATAAGCACGAATACAAGCTTTTCGCGCAGTTATGAGAGAAAAAGTGTTGACGCGTATTACATGGACACTTGTAAAACCGTTTTGTTCAGATTTAGCTCGTTTCGGTCTAAAACAGCTTGTCTCGTTCTATTAAGCACGAATACTTGATTTTGCGCAGTTATGAGAGAAAAAGTTTTGACGCGTATCACATGGGCACTTGTAAAACAATTGTGTTCAGATTTAGCTCGCTTCGGTCTAAAACAGCTTGTCTCGTTCTATTAAGCACGAATGCATGCTTTTCGGGCAGTTACGAGAGAAAAAGTTTTGACGCGTATCACACGGACACTTGTAAACCGACGTGTTCAGATTTTGCTCGTTTCGGTCTAAAACAGCTTGTTTCGTTGTATTAAGCAGGAATACATGCTTTTCGCGCAGTTATGAGAGAAAACGTTTTGGCGCTTATCACACGGACACTTGTAAAACCGATGTGTTAAGATCTAGCTAGTTTTGGTCTAAAACAGCTTGTTTCGTTGTATTAAGCACTAATACATGCTTTTCGTGCAGTTATACGAGAACACGTTTTGACGCGTATCACACGGACAGTTGTAAAACCGATGTTTTCAGATCTAGCTCGTTTTGGTCTTAAACAGTTTGTTTCGTTGTATTAAGCACGAATTCTTGCGCAGTTATAAGAGAAAAAGTTTTGACGCGTGTCACATCGACACTTGTAAAACCGTTGTGTTCAGATTTAGCTCGTTTCGCTCTAAAACAGCTTGTTTCGTTGTTTTAGGTACAATTACATGCTTTTCGCGCAGTTAGAGAAAAAGTTTTGACGCGGATCACATGGACACTTGTAAAACCGATATGTTATGATTTAGCTCGTTTCGGTCTAAAAAAGCTTGTTTCGTTGTTTTAAGCACGGATACATGATTTTTCGCGCAGTTATAAAGTTCTGACGCGTATCACATGGACACTTGTAAAACCGATGTGTTCAATTTTAGCTAGTTTCGGTCTAAAACAGCTTGTTTCGTTGTATTAGGCACGAATACAAGCTTTTCGCGCAGTTATGAGACAAAAATTTTTGACACGTATCACATGGACACTTGTAAAACCGATGTGTTCAGATCTAGCTCGTATCGGTCTAAAACAGCTTGTCTCGTTGTTTTAAGCAAGAATACATGCTTTTCGCGCAGTTATGAGAGAAAACGTTTTGACGCGTATCACACGGACACATGCAAAATCGATGTGTTCAGATCTAGGTCGTTTCGGTCTAAAACAGCTTGTTTCGTTGTTTTAAGAACGAATACCTGCTTTTCGCGCAGTTATAAGAGAAACATTTTTGACGCGTTCCACATGGAGACTTGTAAAACCGATGTGTTCAGATTTAGCGCTTTTCGGTCTAAAACAGCTTGTGTCGTATTAGGCACGAATACATGCTTTTCGCACAGTTACGAGAGGAAACGTTTTGACGCGTATCACACGGACACTTGTAAAACCGATATGTTCAGATCTAGCTCGTTTCTGTCTAAAACAGCTTGTTTCGTTGTATTAGGCACGAATAAATGCTTTTCGCACAGTTATGAGAGAAAAAGTTTTGACGCGTATCACACGGACACTTGTAAAACTGATGTGTTCAGATCTAGCTCGTTTCGGTCTAAAACAGCTTGTCTCGTTGTAATAAGCACGAATACAAGCTTTTCGCGCAGTTATGAGAGAAAAAGTGTTGACGCGTATTACATGGACACTTGTAAAACCGTTTTGTTCAGATTTAGCTCGTTTCGGTCTAAAACAGCTTGTCTCGTTCTATTAAGCACGAATACTTGATTTTGCGCAGTTATGAGAGAAAAAGATTTGACGCGTATCACATGGGCACTTGTAAAACAATTGTGTTCAGATTTAGCTCGCTTCGGTCTAAAACAGCTTGTCTCGTTCTATTAAGCACGAATGCATGCTTTTCGGGCAGTTACGAGAGAAAAAGTTTTGACGCGTATCACACGGACACTTGTAAACCGACGTGTTCAGATTTTGCTCGTTTCGGTCTAAAACAGCTTGTTTCGTTGTATTAAGCAGGAATACATGCTTTTCGCGCAGTTATGAGAGAAAACGTTTTGGCGCTTATCACACGGACACTTGTAAAACCGATGTGTTAAGATCTAGCTAGTTTTGGTCTAAAACAGCTTGTTTCGTTGTATTAAGCACTAATACATGCTTTTCGTGCAGTTATACGAGAACACGTTTTGACGCGTATCACACGGACAGTTGTAAAACCGATGTTTTCAGATCTAGCTCGTTTTGGTCTTAAACAGTTTGTTTCGTTGTATTAAGCACGAATTTTTGCGCAGTTATAAGAGAAAAAGTTTTGACGCGTGTCACATCGACACTTGTAAAACCGTTGTGTTCAGATTTAGCTCGTTTCGCTCTAAAACAGCTTGTTTCGTTGTTTTAGGTACAATTACATGCTTTTCGCGCAGTTAGAGAAAAAGTTTTGACGCGGATCACATGGACACTTGTAAAACCGATATGTTATGATTTAGCTCGTTTCGGTCTAAAAAAGCTTGTTTCGTTGTTTTAAGCACGGATACATGATTTTTCGCGCAGTTATAAAGTTCTGACGCGTATCACATGGACACTTGTAAAACCGATGTGTTCAATTTTAGCTAGTTTCGGTCTAAAACAGCTTGTTTCGTTGTATTAGGCACGAATACAAGCTTTTCGCGCAGTTATGAGACAAAAATTTTTGACACGTATCACATGGACACTTGTAAAACCGATGTGTTCAGATCTAGCTCGTATCGGTCTAAAACAGCTTGTCTCGTTGTTTTAAGCAAGAATACATGCTTTTCGCGCAGTTATGTGAGAAAACGTTTTGACGCGTATCACACGGACACATCAAAATTGATGTGTTCAGATCTAGCTCGTTTCGGTCTAAAACAGCTTGTTTCGTTGTTTTAAGCACGAATACATGCTTTTCGCGAAGTTAGAGAAAAAGTTTTGACGCGTATCAAATGGACACTTGTAAAACCGATATGTTCAGATTTAGCTCGTTTCGGTCTAAAACAGCTTGTTTCGTTGTTTTAAGCACGAATACATGCTTTTCGCACAGGTATAAGAGAAACATTTTTGACGCGTTCCAGATGGAGACTGGTAAAACCGATGTGTTCAGATTTAGCTCGTTTCGGTTTAAAACAGCTTGTTTCGTATTAGGCACGAATACATGCTTTTCGCACAGTTACGAGAGAAAAAGTTTTGACGCGTATCACACGGACACTTGTAAAACCGATGTGTTCAGATCTAGCTCGTTTCGGTCTAAAACAGCTTGTTTCGTTGTATTAGGCACGAATAAATGCTTTTCGCACAGTTATGAGAAAAAGTTTTGACGCGTATCACACGGACACTTGTAAAACTGATGTGTTCAGATCTAGCTCGTTCCGGTCTAAAACAGCTTGTCTCGTTGTAATAAGCACGAATACAAGCTTTTCGCGCAGTTATGAGAGAAAAAGTGTTGACGCGTATCACATGGACACTTGTAAAACCGTTTTGTTCAGATTTGGCTCGTTTCGGTCTAAAACAGCTTCTTTCGTATTAGGCACGAGTACATGCTTTTCGCACAGTTACGAGAGAAAAAGTTTTGACGCGTATCACACGGACACTTGTAAACGGATGTGTTCAGATTTTGCTTGTTTCGGTCTAAAACAGCTTGTTTCGTTGTATTAAGCAGGAATACATGCTTTTCGCGCAGTTATGAGAGAAAACGTTTTGACGCGTATCACACGGACACTTGTAAAACCGATGTGTTAAGATCTAGCTAGTTTTGGTCTAAAACAGCTTGTTTCGTTGTATTAAGCACGAATACATGCTTTTCGTGCAGTTATACGAGAACACGTTTTGACGCGTATCACACGGACAGTTGTAAAACCGATGTTTTCAGATCTAGCTCGTTTTGGTCTTAAACAGTTTGTTTCGTTGTATTAAGCACGAATTTTTGCGCAGTTATAAGAGAAAAAGTTTTGACGCGTATCGCATGGACACTTGTAAAATCGGTGTTCAGATTTAGCTCGTTTCGGTCTAAACAGCTTGTTTCGTTGTATTAAGCACGAATACAAACTTTTCACGCATTTATGAGAGACAAAAACTTTTGACGCGTATCACATCGACACTTGTAAAACCGTTGTGCTCAGATTTAGCTCGTTTCGCTCTAAAACAGCTTGTTTCGTTGTTTTAGGTACGAATACATGCTTTTCGCGCAGTTAGAGAAAAAGTTTTGACGCGTATCACATGGACACTTGTAAAACCGATATGTTATGATTTAGCTCATTTCGGTCTAAAAAAGCTTGTTTCGTTGTTCTAAGCACGAATACATGATTTTTCGCGCAGTTATAAGAGCAAGTTCTGACGCGTATCACATGGACACTTGTAAAACCGATGTGTTCAGATCTAGCTAGTTTTGGTCTAAAACAGCTTGTTTTGTTGTATTAAGCACGAATACATGCTTTTCGCGCAATTATAGGAGAAAAAGTTTTGACGCGTTCACATGGACACTTGTAAAACCGATGTGTTCAGATTTACCTCGTTTCGGTCTAAATCAGCTTGTCTCTTTCTATTAAGCACGAATACATGCTTCTCGTCCAGTTATGAGAGAAAAAGTTTGGACGCGTATCACACGGACACTTGTAAAACCGATGTGTTCAATTTTAGCTAGTTTCGGTCTAAAACAGCTTGTTTCGTTGTATTAAGCACGAATACAAGCTTTTCGCGCAGTTATGAGACAAAAATTTTTGACGCGTATCACATGGACACTTGTAAACCCGATGTGTTCAGATCTAGCTCGTATCGGTCTAAAACAGCTTGTCTCGTTGTTTTAAGCAAGAATACATGCTTTTCGCGCAGTTATGAGAGAAAACGTTTTGACGCGTATCACACGGACACATCAAAATCGATGTGTTCAGATCTAGCTCGTTTCGGTCTAAAACAGCTTGTTTCGTATTAGGCACGAATACATGCTTTTCGCACAGTTACGAGAGAAAAAGTTTTGACGCGTATCACACGGACACCTGTAACACCGATGTGTTCAGATTTAGCTAGTTTCCGTCTAAAACAGCTTGTTTCGTTGTATTAAGCACGAATACAACCTTTTCGCGCAGTTATGAGAAAAAAACTTTTGATGCGTATCACATGCACACTTGTAAAACCGATGTGTTCAGATCTAGCTCGTATCGGTCTAAAACAGCTTGTCTCATTGTTTTAAGCAAGAATACATGCTTTTCGCGCAGTTATGAGAGAAAACGTTTTGTCGCGTATCACACGGACACATGCAAAATCGATGTGTTCAGATCTAGCTCCTTTCGGTCTAAAACAGCTTGTTTCGTTGTTTTAAGCACGAATACATGCTTTTCGCGAAGTTAGAGAAAAAGTTTTGACGCGTATCAAATGGACACTTGTAAAACCGATGTGTTCAGATTTAGCTCGTTTCGGTCTAAAACAGCCTGTTTCGTTGTATTAGGCACGAATACAGCTTTTGGCACAGTTACGAGAGAAAAAGTTTTGACGCGTATCACACGGACACTTGTAAAACCGATGTGTTCAGATCTAGCTCGTTTCGGTCTAAAACAGCTTGTTTCGTTGTATTAGGCACCAATACATGCTTTTCGCACAGTTATGAGAAAAAGTTTTGACGCGTATCACACGGACACTTGTAAAACCGATGTGTTCAGAACTAGCTCGTTTCGGTCTAAAACAGCTTGTCTCGTTGTAATAAGCACGAATACAAGCTTTTCGCGCAGTTATGAGAGAAAAAGTTTTGATGCGTATCACATGGACACTTGTAATACCGTTTTGTTCAGATTTAGCTCGTTTCGGTCTAAAACAGCTTGTCTCGTTCTATTAAGCACGAATGCATGCTTTTCGCGCAGTTACGAGAGAAAAAGGTTTTGACGCGTATCACACGGACACTTGTAAAGATCAAGCTAGTTTTGGTCTAAAACAGCTTGTTTCGTTGTTTTAAGCACGAATCACACGGACAGCTGTAAAACCGATGTTTTCAGATATAGCTCGTTTTGGTCTAAAACAGTTTATTTCGTTGTATTAACCACGAGTTTTCGCGCAGTTAAAATCGGTGTTCAGATTTAGCTCGTTTCGGTCTAAACAGCTTGTTTCGTTGTATTAAGCACGAATACAAGCTTTCCGCGCATTTATGAGACAAAAACGTTGACGCGTATCACATAGACACATGTAAAACCGTTGTGTTCAGATTTAGCTAGTTTTGGTCAAAGACAGCTTGTTTCACTGTATTAAGCGCGAATACATGCTTTTCGCGCCGTTATACGAGAAAAAGTTTTGACGCGTATCACATGGACACTTGTAAACCGATGTGTTCAGATTTAGCTCGTTTCGGTCTAAAAAAGCTTGTTGCGTTGTTTCAAGCAAGAATACATGATTTTTCTCGCAGTTACAAGAGAAAGTTTTGACGCGTATCTCATGGACACTTGTAAAACCGATGTGTTCAGATCTAGCTAGTTTTGGTCTAAAACAGCTTGTTTCGTTGTATTAAGCCCGAATACATGCTTTTCGTGAAGTTATAGGAGAAAAAGATTTGACGCGTTCACATGGACACTTGTAAAACCGATGTGTTCATATTTAGCTCGTTTCGGTCTGAAACAGCTTGTTTCGTTGTATTAAGCACGATTACAAGCTTTTCGCCCAGTTATGAGAGAAAAAGTTTTGACGCGTATCACATGGACACTTGTAAAACCGTTGTGTTTATATTTAGCTCGTTTCGGTCTAAGAGAGCTGGTCTCGTTCTATTAGGCACGAATACATGCTTTTCGCGCAGCTACGAGAGAAAACGTTTTGACGCGTATCACACGGACACTTGTAAAACCGATGTGTTCAGATTTTGCTCGTTTCGGTCTAAAATAGCTTGTTTCGTTGTATTAAGCGCGAATACATGCATTTCGCGCAGTTATGAGAGAAAATGTTTTGACGCGTATCACACGGACACTTGTAAAACCGATGTGTTCAGATCTAGCTAGTTTTCGTCTAAAACAGCTTGTTTCGTTGTATTAAGCACGAATTTTCGCGCAGTTATAAGAGAAAAAGTTTTGACGCGTTAACATGGACACTTGTAAAACCGATGTGTTCAGATCTAGCTCGTTTCGGTCTAAAACAGCTTGTCTCGTTGTAATAAGCACGAATACAAGCTTTTCGCGCCGTTATGAGAGAAAAAGTTTTGACGCGTTTCACATGGACACTTGTAATACCGCGTTGTTCATATTTAGCTCGTTAAGGTCTAAAACAGCTTGTTTCATTGTATTAAGCCCGAATACATGCTTTTCGCGCAGTTATACAAGAAAAAGTTTTGACGCGTTCACATGAACACTTGTAAAACCGACGTGTTCAGATTTAGCTCGTTTCGGTCTAAAGCAGCTTGTTTCGTTGTATTAAGCGCGAATACATGCTTTTCGCGCAGTTATGAAAGAAAACGTTTTGATGCGTATCACACGAACACTTGTAAAACCGATGTGTTCAGATCTAGCTAGTTTTGGTCTAAAACAGCTTATTTCATTGTATTAAGCACGAATACATGCTTCTCGTGCAGTTATGAGAGAAAAAGTTTGGACGCGTATCACACGGACACTTGTAAAACCGATGTGTTCAATTTTAGCTAGTTTCGGTGTAAAACAGCTTGTTTCGTTGTATTAAGCACGAATACAAGCTTTTCGCGCAGTTATGAGACAAAAATTTTTGACGCGTATCACATCGACACTTGTAACACCGATGTGTTCAGATCTAGCTCGTATCGGTCTAAAACAGCTTGTCTCGTTGTTTTAAGCAAGAATACATGCTTTTCGCGCAGTTATGAGAGAAAACGTTTTGACGCGTATCACACGGACACATGCAAAATCGATGTGTTCAGATCTAGCTCGTTTCGGTCTAAAACAGCTTGTTTCGTTGTTTTAAGCACGAATACATGCTTTTCGCGCAGTTATAAGAGAAACATTTTTGACGCGTTCCACATGGAGACTTGTAAAACCGATGTGTTCAGATTTAGCGCTTTTCGGTCTAAAACAGCGTGTTTCGTATTAGGCACAAATACATGCTTTTCGCACAGTTACGAGAGAAAACGTTTTGACGCGTATCACACGGACACTTGTAAAACCGATATGTTCAGATCTAGCTCGTTTCTGTCTAAAACAGCTTGTTTCGTTGTATTAGGCACGAATAAATGCTTTTCGCACAGTTATGAGAGAAAAAGTTTTGACGCGTATCACACGGACACTTGTAAAACTGATGTGTTCAGATCTAGCTCGTTTCGGTCTAAAACAGCTTGTCTCGTTGTAATAAGCACGAATACAAGCTTTTCGCGCAGTTATGAGAGAAAAAGTGTTGACGCGTATTACATGGACACTTGTAAAACCGTTTTGTTCAGATTTAGCTCGTTTCGGTCTAAAACAGCTTGTCTCGTTCTATTAAGCACGAATACTTGATTTTGCGCAGTTATGAGAGAAAAAGTTTTGACGCGTATCACATGGGCACTTGTAAAACAATTGTGTTCAGATTTAGCTCATTTCGGTCTAAAAAAGCTTGTTTCGTTGTTTTAAGCACGAATACATAATTTTTCGCGCAGTTATAGGAGAAAGTTCTGACGCGTATCACATGGACACTTGTAAAACCGATGTGATCAGATCTAGCTAGTTTTGGTCTAAAACAGCTTGTTTTGTTGTATTAAGCACGAATACATGCTTTTCGCGCAGTTATAGGAGAAAAAGTTTTGACGCGTTAACATGGACACTTCTAAAACCGATGTGTTCAGATCTAGCTCGTTTTGGTCAAAAACAGCTTGTTTCATTGTATTAAGCACCAATACATGCTTTTCGTGCAGTTATACGAGAAAAAGTTTTGACGCGTTCACATGAACACTTGTAAAACCGATGTGTTCAGATTTAGCTCGTTTCGGTCTAAGTCAGCTTGTCTCGTTCTATTAAGCATGAATACATGCTTTTCGCGCAGTAATTAGAGAAAAAGTTTTGACGCGTATCACACGGACGCTTGTAAAACCGGTGTGTTCAGATTTAGCTCGTTTCGGTCTAAAACAGCTTGTTTCGTTGTTTTAAGCACGAATACATGCTTTTCGCGCAGTTATAAGAGAAAACGTTTTGACGCGTATCACATGTACACTTGTAAAACCGATGTTCAGATTTAGCTCGTTTCGGTCTAAAAAAGCTTGTTTCGTTGTATTAAGCACGAATACATGCTGTTGCGCCGTTATGAGAGAACACGTTTTGACGCGTATCACATGGACGCTTGTAAAACCGATGTGTTCAGATTTAGCTCGTTTCGGTCTAAAACAGCTTGTTTCGTTGTATTAGGCACGAATACATGCTTTTCACACAGTTATGAGAGAAAAAGTTTTGACTCGTATCACACGGACCCTTGTGAAACCGATGTGTTCAGATCTAGATCATTTTGTCTAAAACAGCTTGTTTCGTTGTATTAAGCACGAATACAAGCTTTTCGCCCAGTTATAAGAGAAAAAGTTTTGACGCGTATCACACGGACAGTTGTAAAACCGATGTTTTCAGATCTAGCTCGTTTTGGTCTAAAACAGTTTGTTTCGTTGTATTAAGCACGAATTTTCGCGCAGTTATAAGAGAAAAAGTTTTGATGCGTATCACATGGACACTTGTAAAACCGTTGTGTTCAGATTTAGCTCGTTTCGCTCTAAAACAGCTTGTTTCGTTGTTTTAGGTACGAATACATGCTTTTCGCGCAGTTAGAGAAAAAGTTTTGACGCGTATCACATGGACACTTGTAAAACCGATATGTTATGATTTAGCTCATTTCGGTCTAAAAAAGCTTGTTTCGTTGTTGAATACATGGTTTTTCGCGCAGTTATAAGAGCAAGTTTTGACGCGTTCACATGGACACTTGTAAAACCGATGTGTTCAGATTTACCTCGTTTCGGTCTAAATCAGCTTGTTTCGTTGTATTAAGCACGAATACAAGCTTTTCGCGCAATTATGAGACAAAAATTTTGACGCGTATCACATGGACACTTGTAAAACCGATGTGTTCAGATTTAGCTCGTTTCGGTCTAAAACAGCTTGTTTCGTATTAGGCACGAATACATGCTTTTCGCACAGTTACGAGAGAAAAAGTTTTGACGCGTATACCACGGACACTTGTAAAACCGACGTGTTCAGATCTAGCTCGTTTCGGTCTAAAACAGCTTGTTTCGTTGTAATAGGCACGAATAAATGCTTTTCGCACAGTTATGAGAGAAAAAGTTTTGACGCGTATCACACGGACACTTGTAAAACCATATGTTCAGATTTAGCTCGTTTCGGTCTAAACCAGCTTGTCTCATTCTATTAAGCACGAATACATGCTTTTCGCGCAGTTACGAGAGAAAACGTTTTGAGGCATATCACACGGACACTTGTAAAACCGATGTGTTCAGATTTAGCTCGTTTCGGTCTAAAACAGCTTGTTTCGTTGTATTAAGCGCGAATACATGCTTTTCGCGCAGTTATGAAAGAAAACGTTTTGACGCGTATCACACGAACACTTGTAAAACCGATGTGTTCAATTTTAGCTAGTTTCGGTCTAAAACAGCTTGTTTCGTTGTATTAAGCACTAATACAAGCTTTTCGCGCAGTTATGAGACAAAAATTTTTGACGCGTATCACATGGACACTTGTAAAACCGATGTGTTCAGATCTAGCTCGTATCGGTCTAAAACAGCTTGTCTCGTTGTTTTAAGCAAGAATACATGCTTTTCGCGCAGTTATGAGAGAAAACGTTTTGACGCGTATCACACGGACACATCAAAATTGATGTGTTCAGATCTAGCTCGTTTCGGTCTAAAACAGCTTGTTTCGTTGTTTTAAGCACGAATACATGCTTTTCGCGAAGTTAGAGAAAAAGTTTTGACGCGTATCAAATGGACACTTGTAAAACCGATATGTTCAGATTTAGCTCGTTTCGGTCTAAAACAGCTTGTTTCGTTGTTTTAAGCACGAATACATGCTTTTCGCGCAGTTATAAGAGAAACATTTTTGACGCGTTCCAGATGGAGACTGGTAAAACCGATATGTTCAGATTTAGCTCGTTTCGGTCTAAAACAGCTTCTTTCGTATTAGGCACGAGTACATGCTTTTCGCACAGTTACGAGAGAAAAAGTTTTGACGCGTATCACACGGACACTTGTAAACCTATGTGTTCAGATTTTGCTTGTTTCGGTCTAAAACAGCTTGTTTCGTTGTATTAAGCAGGAATACATGCTTTTCGCGCAGTTATGAGAGAAAACGTTTTGACGCGTATCACACGGACACTTGTAAAACCGATGTGTTAAGATCTAGCTAGTTTTGGTCTAAAACAGCTTGTTTCGTTGTATTAGGCACGAATACATGCTTTTCGTGCAGTTATACGAGAACACGTTTTGACGCGTATCACACGGACAGTTGTAAAACCGATGTTTTCAGATCTAGCTCGTTTTGGTCTTAAACAGTTTGTTTCGTCGTATTAAGCACGAATTTTCGCGCTGTTATAAGAGAAAAAGTTTTGACGCGTATCACATGGACACTTGTAAAATCAGTGTTCAGATTTAGCTCGTTTCGGTCTAAAACAGCTTGTTTCGTTGGATTAAGCACGAATACAAGCTTTTCACGGATTTATGAGAGACAAAAACTTTTGACGCGTATCACATCGACACTTGTAAAACCGTTGTGTTCAGATTTAGCTCGTTTCGCTCTAAAACAGCTTGTTTCGTTGTTTTAGGTACGAATACAAACTTTTCGCGCAGTTAGAGAAAAAGTTTTGACGCGTATCACATGGACACTTGTAAAACCGATATGTTATGATTTAGCTCGTTTCGGTCTAAAAAAGCTTGTTTCGTTGCATTAAGCACGAATACATAATTTTTCGCGCAGTTATAAGAGAAAGTTCTGACGCGTATCACATGGACACTTGTAAAACCGATATGTTCAGATCTAGCTAGTTTTGGTCTAAAACAGCTTGTTTCGTTGTATTAAGCACGAATACAAGCTTTTCGCCCAGTTATAAGAGAAAAAGTTTTGACGCGTATCACACGGACAGTTGTAAAACCGATGTTTTCAGATCTAGCTCGTTTTGGTCTAAAACAGTTTGTTTCGTTGTATTAAGCACGAATTTTCGCGCAGTTATAAGAGAAAAAGTTTTGATGCGTATCACATGGACACTTGTAAAAACCGTTGTGTTCAGATTTAGCTCGTTTCGCTCTAAAACAGCTTGTTTCGTTGTTTTAGGTACGAATACATGCTTTTCGCGCAGTTAGAGAAAAAGTTTTGACGCGTATCACATGGACACTTGTAAAACCGATATGTTATGATTTAGCTCATTTCGGTCTAAAAAAGCTTGTTTCGTTGTTGAATACATGGTTTTTCGCGCAGTTATAGGAGCAAGTTTTGACGCGTTCACATGGACACTTGTAAAACCGATGTGTTCAGATTTACCTCGTTTCGGTCTAAATCAGCTTGTTTCGTTGTATTAAGCACGAATACAAGCTTTTCGCGCAGTTATGAGACAAAAATTTTGACGCGTATCACATGGACACTTGTAAAACCGATGTGTTCAGATTTAGCTCGTTTCGGTCTAAAACAGCTTGTTTCGTATTAGGCACGAATACATGCTTTTCGCACAGTTACGAGAGAAAAAGTTTTGACGCGTATCCCACGGACACTTGTAAAACCGACGTGTTCAGATCTAGCTCGTTTCGGTCTAAAACAGCTTGTTTCGTTGTATTAGGCACGAATAAATGCTTTTCGCACAGTTATGAGAGAAAAAGTTTTGACGCGTATCACACGGACACTTGTAAAACCATATGTTCAGATTTAGCTCGTTTCGGTCTAAACCAGCTTGTCTCATTCTATTAAGCACGAATACATGCTTTTCGCGCAGTTACGAGAGAAAACGTTTTGAGGCATATCACACGGACACTTGTAAAACCGATGTGTTCAGATTTAGCTCGTTTCGGTCTAAAACAGCTTGTTTCGTTGTATTAAGCGCGAATACATGCTTTTCGCGCAGTTATGAAAGAAAACGTTTTGACGCGTATCACACGAACACTTGTAAAACCGATGTGTTCAATTTTAGCTAGTTTCGGTCTAAAACAGCTTGTTTCGTTGTATTAAGCACTAATACAAGCTTTTCGCGCAGTTATGAGACAAAAATTTTTGACGCGTATCACATGGACACTTGTAAAACCGATGTGTTCAGATCTAGCTCGTATCGGTCTAAAACCGCTAGTCTCGTTGTTTTAAGCAAGAATACATGCTTTTCGCGCAGTTATGAGAGAAAACGTTTTGACGCGTATCACACGGACACATCAAAATTGATGTGTTCAGATCTAGCTCGTTTCGGTCTAAAACAGCTTGTTTCGTTGTTTTAAGCACGAATACATGCTTTTCGCGAAGTTAGAGAAAAAGTTTTGACGTGTATCAAATGGACACTTGTAAAACCGATATGTTCAGATTTAGCTCGTTTCGGTCTAAAACAGCTTGTTTCGTTGTTTTAAGCACGAATACATGCTTTTCGCGCAGTTATAAGAGAAACATTTTTGACGCGTTCCAGATGGAGACTGGTAAAACCGATATGTTCAGATTTAGCTCGTTTCGGTCTAAAACAGCTTCTTTCGTATTAGGCACGAGTACATGCTTTTCGCACAGTTACGAGAGAAAAAGTTTTGACGCGTATCACACGGACACTTGTAAACCTATGTGTTCAGATTTTGCTTGTTTCGGTCTAAAACAGCTTGTTTCGTTGTATTAAGCAGGAATACATGCTTTTCGCGCAGTTATGAGAGAAAACGTTTTGACGCGTATCACACGGACACTTGTAAAACCGATGTGTTAAGATCTAGCTAGTTTTGGTCTAAAACAGCTTGTTTCGTTGTATTAAGCACGAATACATGCTTTTCGTGCAGTTATACGAGAACACGTTTTGACGCGTATCACACGGACAGTTGTAAAACCGATGTTTTCAGATCTAGCTCGTTTTGGTCTTAAACAGTTTGTTTCGTTGTATTAAGCACGAATTTTCGCGCTGTTATAAGAGAAAAAGTTTTGACGCGTATCACATGGACACTTGTAAAATCGGTGTTCAGATTTAGCTCGTTTCGGTCTAAAACAGCTTGTTTCGTTGGATTAAGCACGAATACAAGCTTTTCACGCATTTATGAGAGACAAAAACTTTTGACGCGTATCACATCGACACTTGTAAAACCGTTGTGTTCAGATTTAGCTCGTTTCGCTCTAAAACAGCTTGTTTCGTTGTTTTAGGTACGAATACATGCTTTTCGCGCAGTTAGAGAAAAAGTTTTGACGCGTATCACATGGACACTTGTAAAACCGATATGTTATGATTTAGCTCGTTTCGGTCTAAAAAAGCTTGTTTCGTTGCATTAAGCACGAATACATAATTTTTCGCGCAGTTATAAGAGAAAGTTCTGACGCGTATCACATGGACACTTGTAAAACCGATATGTTCAGATCTAGCTAGTTTTGGTCTAAAACAGCTTGTTTTGTTGTATTAAGCACGAATACATGCTTTTCGCGCAGTTATAGGAGAAAAAGTTTTGACGCGTTCACGTGGACACTTGTAAAACCGATGTGTTCAGATTTAGCTCGTTTCGGTCTGAAACAGCATGTTTCGTTGTATTAAGCACGATTACAAGCTTTTCGCGCAGTTATGAGAGAAAAAGTTTTGACGCGTATCACATGGACACTTGTAAAACCGTTGTGTTTAGATTTAGCTCTTTTCGGTCTAAGAGAGCTTGTCTCGTTCTATTAAGCACGAATACAACATTTTCGCGCAGTTACGAGAGAACGTTTTGACGCGTATCACACGGACACTTGTAAAACCGATGTGTTCAGATTTAGCTCGTTTCGGTCTAAAACAGCTTGTTTCGTTGTTTTAAGCGCGAATACGTGCTTTTCGCGCAGTTATGAGAGAAAACGTTTTGACGCATACCACAGGGACACTTGTAAAACCGATGTGTTCAGATCTAGCTAGTTTCGGTCTAAACAGCTTGTTTCGTTGTATTAAGCACCAATACAAGCTTTTCGCGCATTTATGAGAGACAAAAACGTTTGACGCGTATCACATCGACACTTGTAAAACCGTTGTGTTCAGATTTAGCTTGTTTCGGTCTAAACAGCTTGTTTCGTTGTATTTAGCACGAATACAAGCTTTTCGCGCACTTATGAGAGACAAAAACTTTTGACGCGTATCACATGGACACTTGTAAAACCGATATGTTATGATTTAGCTCATTTCGGTCTAAAAAAGCTTGTTTCGTTGTTGAATACATGATTTTTCGCGCAGTTAAAAGAGCAAGTTTTGACGCATTCACATGGACACTTGTAAAACCGATGTGTTCAGATTTACCTCGTTTCGGTCTAAATCAGCTTGTCTCTTTCTATTAAGCACGAATACATGCTTCTCGTCCAGTTATGAGAGAAAAAGTTTGGACGCGTATCACACGGACACTTGTAAAACCGATGTGTTCAATTTTAGCTAGTTTCGGTATAAAACAGCTTGTTTCGTTGTATTAAGCACGAATACAAGCTTTTCGCGCAGTTATGAGACAAAAATTTTGACGCGTATCACATGGACACTTGTAAAACCGATGTGTTCAGATTTAGCTCGTTTCGGTCTAAAACAGCTTGTTTCGTATTAGGCACGAATACATGCTTTTCGCACAGTTACGAGAGAAAAAGTTTTGACGCGTATCCCACGGACACTTGTAAAACCGATGTGTTCAGATCTAGCTCGTTTCGGTCTAAAACAGCTTGTTTCGTTGTATTAGGCACGAATAAATGCTTTCGCACAGTTATGAGAGAAAAAGTTTTGACGCGTATCACACGGACACTTGTAAAACCATGTGTTCAGATTTAGCTCGTTTCGGTCTAAACCAGCTTGTCTCATTCTATTAAGCACGAATACATGCTTTTCGCGCAGTTACGAGAGAAAACGTTTTGAGGCATATCACACGGACACTTGTAAAACCGATGTGTTCAGATTTAGCTCGTTTCGGTTCAAAACAGCTTGTTTCGTTGTATGAAGCGCGAATACATGCTTTTCGCGAAGTTATGAAAGAAAACGTTTTGACGCGTATCACACGAACACTTGTAAAACCGATGTGTTCAGATCTAGCTAGTTTTGGTCTAAAACAGCTTGTTTCATTGTATTAAGCACGAATACATGCTTTTCGCGCAGTTATATGAGAAAAAGTTTTGAGGCGTTCACATGGACACTTGTAAAACCGATGTGTTCAGAATTACCTCGTTTTGGTCTAAATCAGCTTGTCTCGTTCTATTAAGCACGAATACATGCTTTTCGCGCAGTTATGAGAGAAAAAGTTTTGACGCGTATCACACGGACACCTGTAAAACCGATATGTTCAGATTTAGCTAGTTTCCGTCTAAAAGAGCTTGTTTCGTTGTATTAAGCACGAATACAACCTTTTCGCGCAGTTATGAGACAAAAATTTTTGATGCGTATCACATGCACACTTGTAAAACCGATGTGTTCAGATCTAGCTCGTATCGGTCTAAAACAGCTTGTCTCATTGTTTTAAGCAAGAATACATGCTTTTCGCGCAGTTATGAGAGAAAACGTTTTGTCGCGTATCACACGGACACATGAAAAATCGATGTGTTCAGATCTAGCTCCTTTCGGTCTAAAACAGCTTGTTTCGTTGTTTTAAGCACGAATACATGCTTATCGCGAAGTTAGAGAAAAAGTTTTCACGCGTATCAAATGGACACTTGTAAAACCAATGTGTTCAGATCGAGCTCGTTTCGGTCTAAAACAGCTTGTTTCGTTGTTTTAAGCACGAATACATGCTTTTCGCGCAGTTATAAGAGAAACATTTTTGACGCGTTCCACATGGACACTTGTAAAACCGATGTGTTCAGACTTAGCTCGTTTCGGTCTAAAACAGCTTGTTTCGTTGTATTAGGCACGAATACAGCTTTTGGCACAGTTACGAGAGAAAACGTTTTGACGCGTATCACACGGACACTTGTAAAACCGATGTGTTCAGATCTAGCTCGTTTCGGTCTAAAACAGCTTGTTTCGTTGTATTAGGCACCAATACATGCTTTTCGCACAGTTATGAGAAAAAGTTTTGACGCGTATCACACGGACACTTGTAAAACCGATGTGTTCAGAACTAGCTCGTTTCGGTCTAAAACAGCTTGTCTCGTTGTAATAAGCACGAATACAAGCTTTTCGCGCAGTTATGAGAGAAAAAGTTTTGACGCGTATCACATGGACACTTGTAAAACCGTTTTGTTTAGATTTAGCTCGTTTCGGTCTACAACAGCTTTTCTCGTTCTATTAAGCACGAATGCATGCTTTTCGCGCAGTTACGAGAGAAAACGTTTTGACGCGTATCACACGGACACTTGTAAAGATCTGGCTAGTTTTGGTCTAAAACAGCTTGTTTCGTTGTATTAAGCACGAATCACACGGACAGCTGTAAAACCGATGTTTTCAGATATAGCTCGTTTTGGTCTAAAACAGTTTGTTTCGTTGTATTTAGCACGAATTTTCGCGCAGTTAAAATCGGTGTTCAGATTTAGCTCGTTTCGGTCTAAACAGCTTGTTTCGTTGTATTAAGCACGAATACAAGCTTTCCGCGCATTTATGAGACAAAAACTTTGACGCGTATCACATCGACACATGTAAAACCGTTGTGTTCAGATTTAGCTAGTTTTGGTCAAAAACAGCTTGTTTCACTGTATTAAGCGCGAATACATGCTTCTCGCGCCGTTATACGAGAAAAAGTTTTGACGCGTATCACATGGACACTTGTAAACCGATGTGTTCAGATTTAGCTCGTTTCGGTCTAAAAAAGCTTGTTTCGTTGTTTTAAGCAAGAATACATGATTTTTCTCGCAGTTACAAGAGAAAGTTCTGACGCGTATCTCATGGACACTTGTAAAACCGATGTGTTAAGATCTAGCTAGTTTTGGTCTAAAACAGCTTGTTTCGTTGTATTAAGCCCGAATACATGCTTTTCGTGAATAGGAGAAAAAGTTTTGACGCGTTCACATGGACACTTGTAAAACCGATGTGTTCATATTTAGCTCGTTTCGGTCTGAAACAGCTTGTTTCGTTGTATTAAGCACGATTACAAGCTTTTCGCCCAGTTATGAGAGAAAAAGTTTTGACGCGTATCACATGGACACTTCTAAACCGTTATGTTCAGATTTATCTCGTTTCGGTCTAAGAGAGCTGGTCTCGTTCTATTAAGCACGAATACATGCTTTTCGCGCAGTTACGAGAGAAAACGTTTTGACGCGTATCACACGGACACTTGTAAAACCGATGTGTTCAGATTTTGCTCGTTTCGGTCTAAAACAGCTTGTTTCGTTGTATTAAGCGCGAATACATGCTTTTCGCGCAGTTATGAGAGAAAAAGTTTTGACGCGTATCACACGGACACTTGTAAAACCGATGTGTTCAGATCTAGCTAGTTTTGGTCTAAAACAGCTTGTTTCGTTGTATTAAGCACGAATTTTCGCGCAGTTATAAGAGAAAAAGTTTTGACGCGTTAACATGGACACTTGTAAAACCGATGTGTTCAGATCTAGCTCGTTTCGGTCTAAAACAGCTTGTCTCGTTGTAATAAGCACGAATACAAGCTTTTCGCGCCGTTATGAGAGAAAAAGTTTTGACGCGTTTCACATGGACACTTGTAATACCGCGTTGTTCATATTTAGCTCGTTTCGGTCTAAAACAGCTTGTCTCGTTGTATTGAGCACGAATACATGCTTTTCGCGCAGTTATAGGAGAAAAAGTTTTGACGCGTTCACACGGACACTTGTAAAACCGATGTGTTCAGATCTAGCTAGTTTTCGTTAAAAACAGCTTGTTTCATTGTATTAAGCACGAATACATTCTTTTCGCGCAGTTATACAAGAAAAAGTTTTGACGCGTTCACATGAACACTTGTAAAACCGACGTGTTCAGATTTAGCTCGTTTCGGTCTAAAACAGCTTGTTTCGTTGTATTAAGCGCGAATACATGCTTTTCGCGCAGTTATGAAAGAAAACGTTTTGGCGCGTATCACACGAACACTTGTAAAACCGATGTGTTCAGATCTAGCTAGTTTTGGTCTAAAACAGCTTGTTTCATTGTATTAAGCACGAATACATGCTTTTCGCGCAGTTATACGAGGAAACGTTTTGACGCGTTCACATGGACACTTGTAAAACCGATGTGTTCAGATTTACCTCGTTTCGGTCTAAATCAGCTTGTCTCGTTCTATTAAGCACGAATACATGCTTCTCGTGCAGTTATGAGAGAAAAAGTTTGGACGCGTATTACACGGACACTTGTAAAACCGATGTGTTCAATTTTAGCTAGTCTCGGTGTAAAACAGCTTGTTTCGTTGTATTAAGCACGAATACAAGCTTTTCGCGCAGTTATGAGACAAAAATTTTTGACGCGTATCACATGGACACTTGTAAAACCGTTGTGTTCAGATCTAGCTCGTATCGGTCTAAAACAGCTTGTCTCGTTGTTTTAAGCAAGAATACATGCTTCTCGCGCAGTTACGAGAGAAAACGTTTTGAGGCATATCACACGGACACTTGTAAAACCGATGTGTTCAGATTTAGCTTGTTTCGGTCTAAAACAGCTTGTTTCGTTGTATTAAGCGCGAATACATGCTTTTCGCGCAGTTATGAAAGAAAACGTTTTGACGCGTATCACACGAACACTTGTAAAACCGATGTGTTCAGATCTAGGTAGTTTTGGTCTAAAACAGCTTGTTTCATTGTATTAAGCACGAATACATGCTTTTCGCGCAGTTATATGAGAAAAAGTACTGACGCGTTCACATGGACACTTGTAAAACCGATGTGTTCAGATTTACCTCGTTTTGGTCTAAATCAGCTTGTCTCGTTCTATTAAGCACGAATACATGCTTTTCGCGCAGTTATGAGAGAAAAAGTTTTGACGCGTATCACACGGACACCTGTAAAACCGATATGTTCAGATTTAGCTAGTTTCCGTCTAAAACAGCTTGTTTCGTTGTATTAAGCACGAATACAACCTTTTCGCGCAGTTATGAGACAAAAATTTTTGATGCGTATCACATGCACACTTGTAAAACCGATGTGTTCAGATCTAGCTCATATCGGTCTTTTTAAAACAGCTTGTCTCATTTTTTTAAGCAAGAATACATGCTTTTCGCGCAGTTATGAGAGAAAACGTTTTGTCGCGTATCACACGGACACTTGTAAAACCGATGTGTTAAGATCTAGCTAGTTTTGGTCTAAAACAGCTTGTTTCGTTGTATTAAGCACGAATACATGCTTTTCGTGCAGTTATACGAGAACACGTTTTGACGCGTATCACACGGACAGTTGTAAATCCGATGTTTTCAGATCTAGCTCGTTTTGGTCTTAAACAGTTTGTTTCGTTGTATTAGGCACGAATTTTTGCGCAGTTATAAGAGAAAAAGTTTTGACGCGTATCACATGGACACTTGTAAATCGGTGTTCAGATTTAGCTCGTTTCGTCTAAACAGCTTGTTTCGTTGTATTAAGCACGAATACAAGCTTTTCACGCATTTATGAGAGACAAAAACTTTTGACGCGTATCACATCGACACTTGTAAAACCGTTGTGTTCAGATTTAGCTCGTTCCGCTCTAAAACAGCTTGTTTCGTCGTTTTAGGTACGAATACATGCTTTTCGCGCAGTTAAGAAAAAGTTTTGACGCGTATCACATGGACACTTGTAAAACCGATATGTTATGATTTAGCTCGTTTCGGTCTAAAAAAGCTTGTTTCGTTGTTTTAAGCACGAATACATGATTTTTCGCGCAGTTATAAGAGCAAGTTCTGACGCGTATCACATGGACACTTGTAAAACCGATGTGTTCAGATCTAGCTAGTTTTGGTCTAAAACAGCTTGTTTTGTTGTATTAAGCACGAATACATGCTTTTCGCGAAGTTATAGGAGAAAACGTTTTGACGCGTTCACATGGACACTTGTAAAACCGATGTGTTCAGATTTACCTCGTTTCGGTCTAAATCAGCTTGTGTCGCTCTATTAAGCACGAATACATGCTTCTCGTCCAGTTATGAGAGAAAAGGTTTGGACGCGTATCACACGGACACTTGTAAAACCGATGTGTTCAATTTTAGCTAGTTTCGGTCTAAAACAGCTTGTTTCGTTGTATTAAGCACGAATACAAGCTTTTCGCGCAGTTATGAGACAAAAATTTTTGACGCGTATTGTGATGAACCAGTTTCTTAAAATGGCCCTGGGTCCATACTGGGCATGAGGAGATTGATGCACAGACTCCAAAATGATTTTGAAGTGATTTAATTAAAGCATCTGGCTCGATGCCGCTTACGGAACAGAAGCTGGGCTCGTCGTCGCCGGGGCTGAGTCAGCGTGGTGTGGCACGGGCTCGATGAATGGCTGGTTGTCTGCAGCGGCCGGGCTGGGAGTTCCTCGTGGCTGTGCTGCCCTCGTTCTCGGCTGGTCGTTGGATGAGCTGCCAGGCGTGGAGGCGCGTTGGCGAAGGTCGAACGTTAGCGACGGCTAGACGCCGGGCTCAGGTCAATACGCAGCCCCAGTCTTCTGCCTCGCTCCGTCTCCGGCCCTCTCGTCCACTCGCCCCGATCGCTCTCCCCATTCCTCCCGTCGGCTTCCGCTTTTAAAGCCTTTGCTTCTTTCTTCAGCCGTGGCCGCGCCTTTGTCCACTCCCCCGTGGCTCTCGAGGGGTGGATAATGACGGGGACACTCAAGCGTCGTTCACAGGGCCGTCGACGGTTACCATATATGGTCATGTTTCTCCGCCACAACCAAATATGGTCATGTCTCTCCGCTGCGACCCAACGCCAGGACGGCGCGGCCAACCGTCTCCAGGAAAAGTCACTGACCGGCTCGCCGTGGCACCGGTGCATGTGCACGAATCGTCACATCCGCTCCTTCTTAAAAGGAATGTTCATTGAACATTAGGAATTCGTCATACACACACACGCGCACACACACACGCCGCGCTGTTCGGGCCAGTATCCCGCACAAGTCGCTCCTTTCTTCCCCACGAGCACCGAGCCAGAGCGTAGTTTCAGAACAATTCTTCACCGTAGATACCACTCGAGTGCACAATATAAGACCATAATTAACAGTATGTACAACATCTCAAACAAGAGAACGAACAAAAAATGAAACTAAACGAAGCGCACTTGTAATGTACAAAACAAGGAAATGTACACAATATAAGACCATAATTAACAGTATGTACAACATCTCAAACAAGAGAACGAACAAAAAATGAAACTAAACGAAGCGCACTTGTAATGTACAAAACAAGGAAATGTAGTCTTAGCGAGGTACCTCCCTGTCCACTACTCGGTTACGGAGGTAGTACCTAGCGGCTGGAATACGTCTGCCAGATTGGAATGCCTCCTCCTCGAGAAGGGCGCCTCCGAGCTGCGACTGCATGAAGTGTTCCAGTTCATCACATGGACTGAAATTTTTGTGCCGGCCGCTCTGACCGCTTTTCTGCAATGCAGGGTTATTTACAATGGCGGGCTCCGTGCGAAGGTTATCCTCCCCCTCCTGTTCCCTTGAGGCAGCCGTTTCAGAAAGAGGCGAGCATGTTGGTGCTTGCTTTAACCGGTTAGCATGGACCACAGCGGTTGAGGCCCCTGCGATCTCCCGAATCCGAAAATTAACCGGCGATAGCTGCTCTACTATGCGGTAAGGTCCTTTCCATTTGGGCGTTAACTTACGGGCAAGCCCTGCCTTGACCTGCACACACTCAAGGTATACGCGGTCTCCCACCCTGAAAGGAACCGCCCTAGCCCTAGTGTCGAACCGCCTTTTTCTTTTGTCGGCTGCTTCCCGTAATGCTTCGGCTGTTACGTCATGGGCCACTTGCAATCGAGACGTCAGTTCGGCTCGATAATCATCTAGTGAGCCGTATGGCACCCGTCTCTGTCCATCAACCACCGCATTCGGTGTGTCTGGGTCGCGACCGTACTAGAGGTAGAAAGGGGAGTCACCGGAGCTCTCGTGCACCGCCGTGTTGTAAGAAAAAACAGCAAACGGTATCCAGAGGTCCCAATCCTGTTGGTCTCGCGAAATATAATGGGATAACAGTTTGCTTGCTGTTTGATTAAGCCTCTCCACAGCACCGTTACAAGCCGGGTGGTAAGGGGTGGTCTGTCTTTTGTCAATTCCCAGAAGGTTATACATATCTTTCAACCTCGACACAAAATTTGACCCTTGATCCGTTAACAACTGCCGCGGAACGCCGTGCCGCAGAACCACTGTTTCTACAAAGGCACGTGCCACAGTTTCTGCTTTTTGGTCGGGCAGTGCTGTTATCTCAGCATACTTCGTCAGGTGGTCAACGCACACCAGTACATATTTGTTTCCTGTTGTCGTAGTCGGAAGTGGGCCTAGGATATCCATGCCAACCCTCTCAAAAGGCGTCGAGACTTCCTCGAATTCCTGAAGGGGGGCCCCCTATTGAAAAATCTCGTATATATGTGTTAATTGTGTCTCATATATACGCAATTATTGGATATGTGTACACATATATGCTCGTATGTATATGTGCTCATATGGCATACGTGTTACTCAACTCGTATGGCGAAACACATATATACGGGTGATACGTGCCTTATATATACGCTATTGGATATGTGTCTCGCCGTCCCTCATATATACGAGGGCCACGTAACCTTCGTACAGATACGAGGGCCTCGACATGGGGATACAATGGCCTTGCAACACGTACTCTGGTGCACAGTTAATAGCTCTGAATATGTAGGCTACCTGAATGAGCTTGCAACCCTTCAGCGCAGCAAATGCTGCATCCCAGCACCAAATACTAGGCTGCAGTCAATGAAATAATTTTTCTTGCTGCCTTTATTTTATCATTTTTATCTGACTACAGTCATTCACTACAGGGGCAGGTGCAGGCGATGATTACTTGATGTCCCTCAGCATATCCGCCAGGTAGCAATTCAACCGCTCTGCGCATTTTCTCATCCTCGGCAGCTTGTGCAGCTTTGATGTATGCATCAAATGCATCTGAAAGAGTATTAATAATGACAAAATTGAAGACATGCAGGTGCTGCAAAATAAAGGTATTTAAGTCATGCACACTTAAATAAACAAATGCCTTTGTCAGTCAGGAAATGTACCTAAATAAAAGAGGCTTACTGCCCACAGCTGCTAGTTGTTCTGAGCTCATCCGAGGCTTCTGCATGGCACCAGCCTTAAGGAATTGCCGGCATACTGAGGCGGTGATGCTCCTTCCCTGAACGCTCTTTCCGCTAAGGCTCTTCGGGGAAGGAGCATCACCAGGAAGGAGCGTCACTTTTGTGGGGAACCCCACAAAAGTTTTGTGGCGTCCTTGCAAAACAAGAAGTCTCGACCTCGGGAAAGAAGCCAGCGCCACTGCTCTGCACTGACAATTTCCCTCCCGAGGTTGACCAGCAATAAAACAGCTGCACATATGCTTTGTACAAAGCCCTACAACATATTGGGGAGAGAGTTATTATTTTCCACATTAAAGCTGCTAAAATCCTATTCCTCAGGACTCCTATATGTATGAAAATAGAGCAGCGCGTAACAAAACAGGACACAAGGGAGAGACACGTAACGACACGAGCGCTAACTATCAACTGTTTATTTCTTGCTGTCGCTACGTATAAATACATGAGCCACAACTCGAAACGAAAAACAAAAAAGATTGATGAGTCAGGCTTTCGCTGGTTTCCATCGTTCTAGATAGGAGAGTTCTTTAGCTGACAATGCCACTGATGCCACGCTCACACACTTGCCACCTGCACGCAAAATACTACGAGCCTCAATAATCTCTCGAACAATCTTATCATTGTGGCGGGTTATGATTTGGCTCTTCTTAAAAAGTGGCATGCACGAATTTGGAAGGTCCCGTTTCTCAGCCTCGACCTTGCAGTGACGACAGTGTCGGCTTAGGTGGCCGGATTTCCTTTCATTAACATTGTAGTCATGTTCTTTTAGCCTGCTATTCACACATCTCCCTGTTTGCCCAATATACTCATGGCCACAAGACAACGGTACGCGATAGACAACACCCTCCTCACAAGTGACAAATCGTTTCTGATGGTCTATTACACATCTTTTTTTTCTCCTGGATACCGCACGGATTGGTCTTTTTGCAAAGCATAGACAGTTTTACGGGTGCTGAAAATACAACATCAACGCCTGCTCGTTTTCCTAGTTTCTTTAGGTTGTGGGATGTATGATGAATGTAAGGGATGACAGCTACTTTCTTGCGATCCTGCTGTTCATTGGTACCTGCCTGCTCGTTGAACAATCGTGCTTTTTTCATTTTTTGCAGCAGGCCTTCAGCCACAGAAACAATTAGTGGCCCAGGATACCCAGAATCAGACAGTCGTCTAATCTGTGAAGCTAAGCATTCTTGCATCATGTGCTCACATGAGCTTTTGAGCGCATTTGTCAGGCAATACTTGATAATGCCTCTCTTTACCAGTTTCGAATGCGCCGATACCGCTGGCATTAGGCCTTTTTTTGCACGAGGTTCATAACCCCAACAGATGTGGTTAGTGTGAAAGTTAAGTCTAAGATCTAAGAACTTGATAGAGTTCTTGTCAGGAAGCTCATGCGTCAGAATTAATGGGTTTAATTGTTTTTTAAAGGAGTCGAGCACGTTTGCAGCGTCAGTATAAAAATCTGCCTTAGAGTTGTCAATGATGATCAAAAAATCATCCACAAATCTAAAAATTTTTACAACTTTGGAGCTACTTAAGCTTTTCCCTAGGATCCTATCATGCTTTGCAAGAAGGAGGTCGCTGAGAACAGGCGCAATACATGAACCAATACAAATTCCACACTTTTGCAGGTAAACACCTTTGTTCCAGGTAGCCATTGTTGAGCGCAGGTATACATCCAGCAATTCTAAAAACCCACTCACACTCACTCCAGAACTGTTCTGAAAGGAAACAGCTCCAAGCGCGTCAATAGCCTGTTCAACACACAACAGCAATTCGTCTTGTGGCAAGGAGTAAAACAGATCTTTGATGTCTATTGAAAAAGCCAATACATTTTTGTTTTTATTCTGGCCCAAATAGTCGACAACCTGTTTAGAATTTTTTACAAGGTAGGGGTCATCAATAGCAGGTTAAAAGAACATGACTACAATGTTAATGAAAGCAAATCGGGCCACCTAAGCCAACACTGTCGTCACTGCAAGGTCGAGGCTGAGAAACGGGACCTTCCAAATTCGTGCATGCCACTTTTTAAGAAGAGTCAAATCATAACCCGCCACAATGATAAGATTGTTCGAGAGATTATTGAGGCTCGTAGTATTTTGCGTGCAGGTGGCAAGTGTGTGAGCGTGGCATCAGTGGCATTGTCAGCTAAAGAGCTCTCCTATCTAGAATGATGGAAACCAGCGAAAGGCTGACTCATCAATCTTTTTTTGTTTTTCGTTTCGAGTTGTGGCTCATGTATTTATACGTAGCGACAGCAAGAAATAAACAGTTGATAGTTAGCGCTCCTGTCGTTAAGTGTCTCTCCCTTGTGTCCTGTTTTGTTACGCGCTGCTCTATTTTCATGGATCACCAACTCGCCCAACAAGCAACACTTCTGGAATTCATTTCTAGTTCATCGGGCTCTTCTTTATGTTCTCTTCAACCAAATGCTCTTGCTGCTCTGGTTGCCAATGCAACCTGCCAGGCTCGCACACTTTCCTTCTGTTTACGTGCGAAGTTCCTGCCGCCGGCAGTTCGGTTGATCTTCAGAGCCATTAGGCCCTCGGTTGGGCATGCGACCAGGGTCCTCAAGATACTGAGGTCCGAATGGCGAAGGCAAGCTCGGCTATTCAGGGAATACCTGTTTGTCCAAGTTACCAGGACCGCACCTCCTTCAAAGGCCGCACTAATCTGGCTGGAATTCCGCCGAGCGCTTGACCAAACGACCGAGGGACTTTGGAAGGTTTTGCTGTCTCGCCTCCGTGTACTTCAACCCACCAAGAAGAAGGTGAGCGCCTACAACCCCGTCCACATTGAAGGCCGCGCTCATATTCCCGAGGACGTACTACGTACCCTCCAGCTTGGGCCAAAGTGTGCGGTTGAACCTAGGAAAAATGCCCCGGAGTTGCTGGGAATGGTCCGACGAGTTACAAGCCTGGCGCCGGAATGTGAGAAGAGCAGCTGCGTATCCCAAGGCGTTGACGTTCTCGAACGTTCAGTGCGACCAAAGCAGACCGTGCCGTTAAAACGAGTGGCAAGATTTTCTTTGTGACAATCGTCTCTGTGCCCTGACAGCTGATAAGGAGGGGGGTTTCGCCATCTTACCTCATGACCTGTTTCGGAAGAAAGCTTCAGAAGCTATAGAATGCAATTTTGTTAAGAAGGACCAAAAATGTTTAAAGAAAGCTAAGGCGGAAGCAAAGAAGTTATGCAAACGGTTAGGTTACAGAGCCTTGTCAAGCAAATTCAGGACAGCCATAAACCTTCCTTAGACATGTTCTTTTCTGCTAAAACGCACAAAGAACAGTGCCCACTTCACGTAATAATCTCGGAAAAAGGGGCATGGCAGAAATGTGTAGCTAGATTCCTGCAAAAGAACTTAGCGCTACAGAATTTGATGACCCCTACCTTGTAAAAAATTCTAAACAGGTTGTCGACTATTTGTGCCAGAATAAAAACAAAAATGTATTGGCTTTTTCAATAGACATCAACGATCTGTTTTACTCCTTGCCACAAGACGAATTGCTGTTGTGTGTTGAACAGGCTATTGACGCGCTTGGAGCTGTTTCCTTTCAGAAGAGTTCTGGAGTGAGTGTGAGTGGGTTTTTAGAATTGCTGGATGTATACCTGCGCTCAACAATGGCTACCTGGGACAAAGGTGTTTACCTGCAAAAGTGTGGAATTTGTATTGGTTCATGTATTGCGCCTGTTCTCAGCGACCTCCTTCTTGCAAAGCATGATAGGATCCTAGGGAAAAGCTTAAGTAGCTCCAAAGTTGTAAAAATTTTTAGATTTGTGGATGATTTTTTGATCATCATTGACAACTCTAAGGCAGATTTTTATACTGACGCTGCAAACGTGCTCGACTCCTTTAAAAAACAATTAAACCCATTAATTCTGACGCATGAGATTCCTGACAAGAACTCTATCAAGTTCTTAGATCTTAGACTTAACTTTCACACTAACCACATCTGTTCGGGTTATGAACCTCGTGCAAAAAAAGGCCTAATGCCAGCGGTATCGGCGCATTCGAAACTGGTAAAGAGAGGCATTATCAAGTATTGCCTGACAAATGCGCTCAAAAGCTCATGTGAGCACATGATGCAAGAATGCTTAGCTTCTCAGATTAGACGACTGTCTGATTCTGGGTATCCTGGGCCACTAATTGTTTCTGTGGCTGAAGGCCTGCTGCAAAAAATGAAAAAAGCACGATTGTTCAACGAGCAGGCAGGTACCAATGAACAGCAGGATCGCAAGAAAGTAGCTGTCATCCCTTACATTCATCATACATCCCACAACCTAAAGAAACTAGGAAAACGAGCAGGCGTTGATGTATTTTCAGCACCCGTAAAACTGTCTATGCTTTGCAAAAAGACCAATCCGTGCGGTATCCAGGAGAAAAAAAGATGTGTAATAGACCATCAGAAACGATTTGTCACTTGTGAGGAGGGTGTTGTCTATCGCGTACCGTTGTCTTGTGGCCATGAGTATATTGGGCAAACAGGGAGATGTGTGAATAGCAGGCTAAAAGAACATGACTACAATGTTAATGAAAGCAAATCGGGCCACCTAAACCAACACTGTCGTCACTGCAAGGTCGAGGCTGAGAAACAGGACCTTCCAAATTCGTGCATGCCACTTTTTAAGAAGAGCCAAATCATAACCCGCCACAATCATAAGATTGTTCGAGAGATTATTGAGGCTCGTAGTATTTTGCGTGCAGGTGGCAAGTGTGTGAGCGTGGCATCAGTGGCATTGTCAGCTAAAGAGCTCTCCTATCTAGAACGATGGAAACCAGCGAAAGGCTGACTCATCAATCTTTTTTGTTTTTCGTTTCGAGTTGTGGCTCATGTATTTATACGTAGCGACAGCAAGAAATAAACAGTTGATAGTTAGCGCTCGTGTCGTTACGTGTCTCTCTCTTGTGTCCTGTTTTGATACGCGCTGCTCTATTTTCATGGATCACCAACTCGCCCAACAAGCAACACTTCCTATAAGTAACATTACGAAAATGGCAGTTTTCCTTGCAAACGCTACTAATGATAAAACATGACACATCGCTCTCTTCTTCGGAGTGAGCAGCGCGATGGGCCACCACGTCACGTTTATGTGCAATCATAAAAGCTGCCTTTGACAACATAGATGAGCCTTTTTATCTCTACTTCAGGCTCCACTGCACCCTGGCAACAGTAATGCTGCCAAATATTCGGAAGCACAGAACTAACAGATGCAAGATTATGAATATTTAAAACACAGCAATTAAATCTTAGCACAAGAGGCTGTGCTAATTAGAACATGAAAGGTTGTGGTCATGGTCTAGTGATCTAAGAGTTCATTAAGCAAAGCTGCCCTGATCTGTCACAGGTTCAAATTGTGCCTGGGGCTCCGGTCCAGGCAATTTTTTTCCGCTCCATGCCATTTGGATGGAAAATTTCATGTGTCCGAGAGGTGTGCACTGATCCTCAGCCCTATACTTTTCCACAGTTTCTAGATTCTTTGATGCAGTTACCAAGAACGAGAGCTAAAAGCCTTTCAAGCTTACAAACTAGTTCTAAATATGAGAAGCCATCGTACCTGGCCATTGACCGCAGCAAGAACACCTGGATTCCGTGGTGCAGCAGGACCCATGCTAGTGGAAGCCTGGAAAGTGTGCAAAGTGTTCGCATTTGCAACAAGAGTAATGTACACTGTCGGCGAAGTCTTAAGGCCAAAGGCTTTTCGCTTCAGCCGCATAACAGAGCCATTACGGCAATATTAAAGACCGAGTGACCTTGAAATGCTAGCAGGTTTCTTCTTGCGATACAGAAGCTTTCTGCTTGACTACAGTTTTGAATGATCCGCTACATGAATTATGCTAGGAACATTGATTTCTCTGCAGCTGAATGCAGTAGCCTTAGCACTTTTGACCACGACTGTACATGGTACATTAAAGGGACAGTAAGGAGAACTCGATCAAATTTCTTTTGTAAGCAAAATCTGATAGTTCAGTATTTCATGGCTTTGTTGCCACTTGTCCGAGAGCGAAAGATGCATTTATTTCAAAGAAATTTGGATTCGAAGTTGAAAAAGTTTTTCCCGCCACTCCGATTCAAACTCGGGAACTCTTATGACATCACGGCGCACTCTTATGACGTTACAGGATGCAGTGACGTGAAATATGACGTAAACGCAGACTCCATGATTTCTCGCGGCTAGCGGTGCGGTCTAGCAGCAGCCAAAATGAAAGCTACCGCCGCCACACGTTGAGGCATCTATTGCGGGTCGCTACCATTGCTTCATTTACGTTTGCACCAGCGTCTTGCCGGCGTTACGATGGATCCCGTTCCCGAGCCCGATGACAAAGTTCTCGCAAAAACTGCGGCCTGCATTTCAGTCACCTCAGCCCCACAGAGCGTGCGATGCTTTTCAGGGAGCACGGTTCAGTTAGGCGCCGGCGGGTCGTTTCCCCCTTCTGCCATGAGCAGCCGTTGCAAATTAAATATCATAACCCTAGTGCGGGGAGTCGCATCACCGGTCAAGCGCAGTTGCAGTATAGAGGGTCTCACTTTGGCCGACGTGACGTTAATGTGCAGTGCGCGCGCATGCGTTACGCCAGGCTATAAACGCGCATTAAAGGGACACTGAGGAGAAATTGAGGTTGCCTTGTATCGACAGAATACAAGCTCCTGATCACAAAAACGCCACTCTTACTGAAAACGAAGCTCTTGTAAGGTAGAAAATAGCAAGGACCAAAATACAGGTATCGCCGCCACAGGGCAATCGCGCAAGTACAAGCGTGATGACGTCATAGGACAAGAGACGCCACCTTGGAGGAATGTTCCTTTTTACATGGAAGCTGCGAATCTCTGAGGCTGACAAAAGAAGGTTACGCAGTTGAATATTGAAGTAAGGTTTGTTTTAAAACCGACAGCACACTTTTATCACACCTGGAAGACAGACAAAAGACAACCTGAATGTTGGAAGCAAAGAAAACCAATGCTTGGCGGCACCACAGGCAGCCAGGAGTTTCGATTTGTTATGGCGCTTCGAGTCTATGAGCTTTGCGTGCCCCGTGGTTTTGTTTTTGACGCACCTCGATTTACAAGTGCCGAACAGCAGAGGAACTCCAAGTGCCGCTTCAAGTGCTAGTTAACCTTTGAAGGAGCCTGTTAAGGCTGGTCAAATGATCGCCACGGTCGATGAAAAACTATCATGGCACGATGGTCGGTGATCGTACAAGGCAGTTCGCAGTATAAAGAGCACTTGTGTCTTCACACGCTCGCCCGGCAAAACATTCTTGGCTGTGCCAGTCAACTTCAAACTACTTAACGGAAATTGTTTATTAGGGACGGGAGACAAGGTACAAGGCAGTTAAAAAAAATTGTTGATGGCCTAGCTGTGTTGGGCCAGGATATACGTAGCGAAAGCGCGGAGACTTCTGCATCAGAAGAGTGCATTCACTAGATGCGCCTTTATTCATGGTTAAATCTTGAGGCATCGTGGCGGAGTGGTAGAGTCTCCGCCTCAAACTACAAAGGCTCTGGTTCGATTCCGAGCCTCGGCACAGGTTTCTTTTTTTATTCAGTGAGTGGGCGGGGGGCCTCAGTGGCTACCATAGGTGCCGCCACTGAATACATTGGTTAGCGGTTAAGCGCAGACTCTGTTAAGGTGCGTTTACACTCCGGAGTAATACGCGTGCGCGCTGCATGGCGACGTCACGTCGGCCAACCCGAGACCCTCTATGCTCCAACTCTTCTTGACCGCCGACGCGTTCGGCGGTTTCGGCACTCTGACCGCACTGGCGGAGACTTTAAGCATGTCTCTATTTTGCGAAGGGTGCGCCAGCCGCCGCCGGCCCGGCCAGACCGATTCAGCTCTGCGGCGAGGTACGTGTTGTGACGTCATTCAATAGCTTCGGCAGTTGGACGCAGCTGTTCTTTTCGAGCTCTCGGCTAATTTAATCCATTCACAGCACACATCTGAAGGTACACGCAAGTGGGCGAGAGAGCCCGATCCAGTAGACCCCGTACCGCCGGAAACGCGCGTAAGTCGTTGAAGCGTGGGCTTTACTTTCAAGCCGCCAACTTTAAACGCAAGCGCCCTTGAGTACTCATCCGTTTTTTTGGCAAAAAATAAAATAAATAACCTGGCCCTTGCAACCATGGGAGACCTCGATGCCGCCTGCTGCACCGTGCAACCGCGCCGTTCAAAGAATCGCAATCCGTTCGCCCCTAAGCCCCGGCCAGCCTCCTATGGGCGCAACTCACCAACCTTGTCTTGGCCCCTTCCGACTCCCCGCACAGGGGTTATATTTTATTTGTAACAGCTGCTCATGGCAGAAGGGGGAAACAACCCGCCGGCACCTAACCTAACCGTGCTCCCTCAAAAGCATCGCACGCTCTGTGGGGCTGAGGTCACTGAAATGCAGGCCGGAGTGTTTGCGAGAACGTCGTCGTCAGGTTCGGGAACGGGATCGATCATAACGCAGGCAAGACGCCGGTGCAAACGTCAACGAAGCGACGGTAGCAACCCCCGATAGATGCCTTCAACATGCGGCGGCAGTAGCTTTCATTTCGGCTGCTAGACCACACCGCTAGCCGCGAGAAATCACGTCTGCGCTTACGTCACGTTTCACGTCACTGCGTCCTGTAACGTCATAAGAGTGCGCCGTGATGTCATAAAGTTCCCGAGTATGAATCGGAGTGGCGAGAAAAACTTTTTCAACTTTGAATCCAAATTTCTTTGAAATAAATGCACCTTTCACTCCCGAACAGGCGGCAACAAAGCCTTGAAATGCCGAACTATCAGATTTTGCTAACAAAAATAATTTGATAGAGTTCTCCTAACTGCCCCTTTAACAGAGCCTGCGCTTATCCGCTAACCAACGTATTAGGTGGCGGCATCTATGCACGCCACTGGAACCCCCCGCCCACTCACTGAATAAAAAAAAACCTGTGCCGATGCTCGGAATCGAACCAGGGCAATTGTAGTTTGAGGCGGACTCTACCACTCCGCCACGACGGCTCAAGATTTAACTTGAATAAAGGCGCATCTAGTGAGTGCATTCTTCCGATGCAGAAGTCTCCGCGCTTTCGCTACGTATATGCTGGCCTAACAGAGCTAGGCCATCAGCATATTTTTCTTAACTGCCTCGTACCCTGTCTCCCGTCTCTAACAAAGAATTTTCGTTAAGTAGTTTGAAGTTGATTGGCAGAGCCAGGAATGTTTCGCTGGGCGAGTGTGCGAAGACACCAGTGCTCTTTGTACTACGCACTGCCTTGTACGATCACCGACCATCGTGCCATCATGGTTTTTCATCGACCGCGGCAATCATCTGACCAGCCTTAATAGGCTCCTTCAAAGGGTAACTAGCACTTGAAGCGGCACTTGGAGTTCCTCTGCTGTTCGGCGCTTGTAAATCGAGACGCGTCAAAAACAAAACCATGAGGCACACAAAGCTCATAGACGCGAAGCGCCATAACAAGCATCGGCTTTCTTTGCTCCTAACATTCAGGTTGTCTTTTGTCTGTCTTCCTTGTGTGATAAAAGTGCACTATCTGTTTTAAAACAAAACATACTTCAATATTGAACCGCGCAACCTTCCTATGTCAGCCTCAGATTCGCAGCTTCATGTCGGAAGGAAAATTCCTCCAAGGTGGCGTCTCTTTTCCAATGACGTCATCACGCTTGTACTTGCGAGATTGCCCTGTGGCGGCGATACCTGTATTTTGGTTCTTGCTATTTTCTACTTTACAAGAGCTTTGTTTTTCAGTAGGAGGGGCGTTTTTGTGATCAGGAGCTTATATTCTATCGGTACAAGGCAACCTCAATTTCTCCTCAGTGTTCCTTTAATTGCCATCTCCAGGGGATATTAAAGCACTTTGAGTTTACTATCATATTACACTTCTTGAAACTTGTCTCAGTTGCAAGAAATAATTCTGCAAAATAATGAAACGTCAACAACTAGAACACAAACAAAAACTGCATTTCGACCACAAAGCCATCGCTAAGCAAAGCTGCTCTGAGCTGCCACAGGTTAAAATTGTGCCTAGGGCTGATCTGCAGGCAATTTTTTTGTGCTTCATATCATTCGGACAGAAAATTTCCCATTTCCGAGAGGTGTGCAGAGATGCTCATCCCCATGTTTCCAGTTTCTAGATTGTTTGCCTGCATTTAACAAGGATGAGAGCTAAAAGCATTTCAAGCTTACAAAATCATTCTTGTAAGATCGACAATTGGGCTTTGATGCCCCAGCGCCCCGTGCTGAAGAAGGAGCAAAACACAGGCGGAAGACGAGGCTGACAAAGTTCAGTTTGGCGCACAGGAACGCTTGGCTACCGAGGTGCGCTGTACTAGCAATGATTGTGGCCGTCGACACTTCTTGTTAGCACGGCGCACCCAGCGCCTCCACAAGTGTAAAGACACAAATCAAACAAGAAGTATGGACGGCCACAATCTTTGTTAGCACGGCGCACCCCGGTAGCCAAGCGTTCCTGAGCACCAAACTGAACTTTGTCAGCCTCGTCTTCAGTCTGTGTTTTGCTCCTTTATTAGCACTGGCCGATGGGGCATCAAAGCCCACTTGTCTTACATTCTAAATATGCGACACCTTCATACCTGGCTGCTGACCTCAGCAAGATATCCGGGTTCTGTGGGGCAGCAGGATCCATGCTAGTGGAAGACTGCAAAGTATGAAAAGTGTTCACATTTGCTAGAAAAGACTAATGTACAAGGTAAATTAAAGGGCAACTTCAGAGTATTTTTAAACATATTCAGTTTACTATCACATTACACTTCTTGAGCCTGGTCAGAGTCCTGAGAAATAATTTTTCCAAATAAGGAGCAAAGAAATAATAAAATACCATTAACTAGAACACAAAAAAACATGATTTCAATCAACAGATCAAAATATGATGTTAAAGGGTTTGACTGGTAACACTGGTGACTCACATTCTGTAATGCACCAACTAGCTTTAAAGGAGTATAAACACCCATCTTTTGGGTGTGTGTTTTTGCTTTCTAATGAGGCATCAGGCATTATCATACATGGATTACCTTGTGGTATTCTCCTATTCTCAAGTCTAGCAAGAGAATAGCAGTTCACAATTGGTAGCAAGGTAAGGGAAGTGGTAAAGGAATACGTCTATTTAAGGCAGGTATCAATAGTGACAACTGATCCGGATCATGAGGGAATAACTACAAGGATAACATTGCGATGGAGCGCATATGGCAGGGTCTCTCAGGTCATGAATGGCAGTTTACCAATATCCCTCAAGAGAAATGTGTACAACAGCTGTATCTTACCAGTACCCACCTATGGGGCAGAAACGTGGAGGCTAACAAAAAGGGTTCAGCTTAAGCTGAGGAGAACGCAGTGAGCCACGGAAAGAAAAATGATAGGCGTAACGTTAAAGCAGTATAACACCTAGCGTTTGGGTGCGTGTTTTCTTGTTTGTAATGATGCGTAAGGCATTATTATACATGGAGTAGCAGCTAGTAATCTCTTACGACTGCTTAATAATTTATAATAGCATTTCATTTTCGTCCAGTTTCGGCTTCAACGCTTGAACAAGGACAGTGAAGTCAATGTGTGCTTACACGTCACGAGACATGAAAAAACAGCAATATAATCGCTGCTTGCACTTTTGTTGTCATTCCAGCAATTGAGGAAGGCTGATTTCAACACTGCAGTAAATTAAAACAATGAAGCAGCGATTCTATGGACACTTTTCCATGGCTCACGTGAAGGAAAAGCCCTCTTTGACGTCAGAGCCATCGTTCGGCTGTTCCAAAACTGAAACAGCATGACAGAAAAAAACAATTATAAATTATTTAGCGGTTGTAGGCAAACATCACATGGTGATTCATGCATAGTGGCGTCTTCTGCATCATTGAAGAAAAGAAAACATGCCACCAAAATTAGGTGTCTATACATCTTTAAATTATCATTGGGCTTTTTCAAATTGCTGCGCTCGGAGAGCCTGTTCGCTGCCAGAAAATTCACTCCTGACAGGAAGGTGCATCATGCTCACATGAACTGGTCGCCGCCAGAACGAGCCTGCTGGCAATCATTGCGCCAAGGGCGTCCATGGATCACGGAAGGCGAGTGCCCTCTGCTGCTTTGCGTGCTGTGGCGTCTCATTGCTCGCATGCGTACGGTAGAAATCTGATCCTTGGGAGCGAAAGAAAGGACGTTAGTTATTCAGGGCAGCTGCGGACTCTTGCACTCAGATGCATACATCGGCGGCAACAACGCAAGTATATGTCCTTCAGTGCATTGTGTGCTGTCGTGAGGTCTGCATGTATGCTCCGAGATATCCTCAAAAGAATATGTGACGGGCAGTCGCACTCTAAAGACATGCATTTGACACCACACAGGAGGGTTAATTGGACAGCGTTAATTGGAAAGACATGGGAAAGGCTTTTGCCCTGTAGGTGTAGTGAGGCTGATTATGAAGGAGGGAAAAACTGCGCATGTACTGCTCAAACAACATGCTGTGGTCTCAGATTATTGCATATTTGTTAAGTACACACTAATTACTTGGGCGCCAATGATCGACCCTGCCTATACTGACTCTCCTGTGGTAGTTGCAATTTCTGTTTGTGAACTAATTCCTGTGGGCTTTAAGCAGAAAACAATCAGGATATGTTCCGCTCAACTGCAGTCTGCCGCCCTCCAGCTGTTAATATTGCTGCCAGCAAGTAATGCACGCATAATTTTGACAAGCGAGCATATCAGCTGGTTGAACATTTTTCTGAAGTGCGTGTACTGTACAAATTTAGCTGCACGTCGTGTCTGTATGCTATCGCTTTTACTGCAAAGCTAGCACTCGAATGAAAGGCATTACAATCTGGTCTTGCATATCGGCCCCGCACTGTGTGTGCAGGCATGATGATCCACATTGGGAAATTTTTCTTTTTGATGAGTCAAATGCAAGGTGAAGTATGCATACGGTATTTCTCAGGTATTTTAAGCACTTGTGGCAGAAGACCCGAGCACCAAGCTTTATGGCAACGACCGAATCGGCACACGCAAGGTTATGCTTCATCTTCAGCTGTCAAATGAAAATTACCTCCGTAGAGAATAAAAATTTTTAACAACAAATTTGGCAGAGTACACATGCACGCCAGCCGGCAGCCACTACTTAAAGGGCCCCGACTACCCTCTGGCTGAAAATGTCCTCTACCAAGGTTGTTGTGAGGCACTGTACCCGGAACACACAACCGCAAATAATTCTTTAATAAAAGACATTATATTGGAGTTACATATATGGCAAACTAGCTACTTTTCCATGCTCCTCTCCTTCCATTCCCTCTCAGAGGTTTTTCTCCCTTCCGCTTGGTCTACTAGCTTTAGTCCTCCATCCCTGCTTGTTCTGTGTGGCTGCCCTTCCGTTTACAAGAGTAGACAGCACACCTTTTGTTTGAAAGTCAAATGGGGAGCTTTCGGTGGCGTCCGCATTGGGCCTGTTATGAACGGAATGCACACCAGCCGAAGAGGATTAAGGCACAGATCCTATCGACAGGGATGACCACGGTGGCGCAGCAACAGCAGCGGCAATTCCGACAGCGTCATCAGGTGGACGATGACTGCACAAAAAGGATGACTAGCTGGGAAGGAGCCTGTTCTTCCTACGCTCGGCTCGATGCAAATGACCTTCCCCATTTGACTGGTTCCCTGCAAGAAGCGAGCGACGATGGACAGATGACGGGAAGAGGGGAACGGTGCCTTCCAGTAATTAATCGTGTCTTGACAAGAGCCGCCCCGACCGGAGAGAGCCCACCGCAGTTGTAGCCCACAGGGCGGCACCGGTGTTTTCGATAGACACGTGAATAATAATTATCACCCCTCGTGATTAATAATTATCAGAGGCCCTATCCGTGTCTCACGCGGCCCGATTCGCTTTGGTAAGCCGCATAACCGAAGAATAGCAGGGCTTATAAATTTCCAGCAATACATATATTTAACCAGCATCATGGCACTGAGAAAACAGGCCACCGAGTTGCAAGCCGTAGCTAAGACAACGTGCTGCAATGAGAGCAGTGCGCTGTCCCTCAACGCCGTATCGGTGGGCTCGCTACAAAGCTCTCTGTTGCTGAAGGCAGCCTGGCTGCTCCCCTAAACAATAAATATTTTAGACAACAATGCGAGGGGGCAATACGAAAAATGAAACTTTGACCTGACATGAAGCACACAATATATGAGAGAACAAAAAACATAACGATGCTTCCATTCCACATGCGGTTCTCTAGTGTCCTACGCAATCTTTTACAATGGTAGCATTTAAGCAATATCTCTATACTACAATTCAAAGACCCGCTACAAAGCTCTCTGTTGCAACCATAAATATTTTAGACACACACAGACAGAGAGGCATCTGGCTCTGAAGTATGCTGCTATGTAATGTACATATTGCGACTGGTAAGCGTGCGAGTGGCAGTAGCAGAGGCATCCGCAGTAAAACTTCGATCAGTACATACATGTATCTGTGCAACTGTTGTTGCTGGCTCAGACTTTTCAAGTTCCATTGCAGTGATTTTTGCTCTTCGACATCCTCTGGATAAGCTCCGCTTTTGTTACTGGAACACAAGAAATGAGAGATAAAATAATGAAAGCGACAGCAAACACAGGGCAAGCTACGGAAACGAATCAGTTAGTGTGTCGCGTTCATTGCTTTCCAAAAATCATATGATGCGAAAAATTAGCTGATCTGAACACAGCCGATTTCTCCCTGCCTCATGCAATTACTTGAATTTATGAAACAAATCACGAAATATTATTTCGCTCAGAGTGACGCTCACGTCGAGACCTGCTACAACGCGACCACGCAGTTTTTCCCTTCTTTGGGAAGCGTGCGCTGGGCTGCTGTGTGCTCGGATCGCATGCACAGAGGAAGTGGTATCGTAAGCGTTCTGCAAGTGCTCGTAACAGTAAAAAAGCATGTGCATCGACTTTATGTAAAACGCCACCTAGCTTTGCTAAAAGCGTTAGGCTTGACTGTACACTCATCACACGTTTGGCACTTCTGAAATCTGACCACGTATACGAAGTAACTGCAAAACTCACCTCCAAGCTCCATTACTTGAGCGGAATAGAATGCCTTCTCATCTTTTCCGCCGCGCCAGTAGGCGTCCTTTTTTTCGCCAGGTCGCTAACGCCAGTCGGTGAGGCACCATGGAGAGGTGCAGCGCAAAGGAAGCAAGGACGACATAGAGACGTGTACGATAGCTTTTGCACCGTCGGTCGAAGTATTTCACGTACGCATAGCTCGCCGCAGCTGATGAACCCATAGTGGAAGTGTCACATGTGGCTGCAAAACACACAATCCAATAACTGTAACAACCACACACACCAACACGAGTGATGAACGTTGGACGCAAACGACCGCAGACTTGGATTGGCTTGGCGACGCGCACCGCACAGGGCGCTGCATGCGATGATGATGATGACCTCTTCGTTACAAACCAGAATAATAAATACGTTTTATTCGTTCAATTTCGTCTGTTTATTTCCTGCGGCAGAACTTGCGTCTCCGACCGTGATCTCTATACCCTCCATGTCGCAGCCTCCTCGTGCAGCGCATCCGGCCATCCAGTTGACTGCTGATTGACCGCATGTAGTAGCAGACGACGCGGCGCTCTACGCACCATGAAATACTTACACTTGAAAAGTTACAAATACTACTTTGAAGGGGAAATAGTTATGAAGTCCGTGTCAAGCCCTGCCACAGAGCGTTGGTCGAACATAAGCAGAACCAACTGCAGAACCAACTAGCCCGTCAATTCGGTCTTGCACCTGTGACTGCTCATGGAGTGTGAATAGGGCGGCTTAGTGTAACTCTATAGGCTCTATCATGTATGAGCTTTATGGTACCGTTGTAACCTAAATGTCTGAAGTGTTCTGCGATTTTTGATCGCCACTGCATTACACAAAGTAGTCACTATGTGACAAATCGCCTTCGGTTTCGGTTTCAAAGCTCGTACCTATAGTGGCTCGCGGTGCCTGATTGTGCTTTGCGCTTTTTACTTAGTGCTTTAAGCAGGAAGTACTGTGTGGCTTACGACAAACAGGAAGCACTATAAAGTCTGGGCCTAGCCGTCAGACGACGCTAGAACATTTTCAGTTTCGGTTTCGATATATAAAAGCTCCTGTTGCCCGGTTATTGATCATAAATAACGCTGGGCCCTTCCCTGTTCTCTGCGCTGTAAACAGCAACTTCTGTGTTATCTACGATAAAATAAACACTTCTTTTAGAACTCTCCTAAATGCAGCAAGTGCTTGAAAAGTCTGTAATTGCTGCAAAAAAGTATTTTCTGGCACGGTGCGTAGTAGATATCATAATTAAGTACCATATTGCCACTGACCTGAAATCAGCGACTTAGGACCAGCAGAGGGGGAAATATAGATTGCTGAATAGGTAAATTGATGCACTGAAAGAATTTATGTTAAGAAATCAGAAGTGTGCAAGGTACGAGGAGGAAGAGGCTCTCAAAAATAAACTGCTAGTGTGCGCTAGAACACAGAACTGGGTAGCACAACCGCGCCCTCGATCGAGGTGCTTCGGTCGAGGTGATCAAGGAGCTCTATAATTATAGTTTCGCAGTGTTCTCTGGCACACCGCTGTCGCGTCCGGGTCGTAATGGCAGCGGGTGAAGGTTTGGGCTATGCTCGAGACAATTAGTATAGCGCAGGGACTCCGGAACTCTTTTTTTAGTGGGAGGGCAGGACTTCGAGCTTATTTTGTTATTTATTTATTTAATGCTCATTTACATAATAAATTGTATATATATATTTTTTTCAATGTTCAAAGCTTGATGCAAAGTATCACGTTGCGGTGACGACACTCCAGCTGTCAGGAAGACAACAAAAAGGCTTCCAAAATTAACTGTTTAAGGGGCTGACTCACGCCCACTAAGAGCTGAATTACTCGGCGGCTGCAATAGGCTTAATTATGAGTGCTCGGCGGTCATCGACCTGAATGCCATGCAGTTCTTGGTCGTGCTGAATTTAAAGCTGGCAAGGAACCTTTGAGATAAAGAACCAAAAGCAGCAAGAATCTGGAAAAATGTGGAATCATTTGCACGTGGCCATGATCAACGGCATAAGTCTGGTCGCACCTCGCATTCCGAAACAAAATGATAAAACCGCGTGCCGGAGGTTGTGAGTGCGAACGAACAAACTGTGCAAAGATTTATGGCAATATAATATTAATTGAAATGACGAGCTTATAGGTGGGAAGCTGCACGCACGAGGAGTAATCAATTCCATTAAAAAAGCCTGTGCATAGTTTGTTTAAATTCTGCTAATCATGATCATGTACACGGTCAGGTCGATATATAGTCGACCGAATTCTGTAGGGACATGACCGGTTTAGGTTACTCATATACCAAATGCTTTACAACTGGCTACTAAGCCAAGCAGCTCATGCAGCCCCACTGTGCTTTGAATTAAGAGTCCTAGAACTAATATGTGTTTCAATTTTCAGAAATCTGATACAAGTAGAAGCAAATGGAGGTTGGGGGGGCACTTCCTCCCTGAAAAATGTGGGGGGAGGTGACCTTCCCCATTGCCACCCCCTGTTCCGCGGTTCTTGAGTATAGCCCACCTGAACTCGGGTAGGCGGCCCTATAGATACGTGATCGGCACACTGGAGTGGGTATATCTCGCATATTGTATATCTGATATTGGTCGCAAAGCCGATGTATATTGGTAAACAAGTTTAAAAAATCCGAGGTGTTCTGAGAGATGTTCGATCCAATGAAGCATTCGGTCAGGAAAGACCTTTGAAGGCAGTTCGCAGTGTATACCGGATTGTTTTTTTCCGAATATATAGCTTTCGTCGAACTATAGGAACTTTTTGGAATTCTTTTATTGGCATATCTCAAATAAACCCTTCATTTCTGCAAGAAAAAAAAACACACAAGGGTGAGCAACCCTATAGATACGTGATCAGCCCGCTGGAGTGGGTATATCTCGCATATTGTATATCTGACATTGGTCGTAAAGCCGATGTCTATTGGTAAACAAGTTTGAAACATCCGAGGTGTTCTGAGAGATGTTCGATCCGACGAAGCATTTGGTCAGGAAAGATGTTTGAAGGCAGTTTGCAGTTTATATCGGATTGCTTTTTTCCGCATATATAGCTTTCGTCGAACTATAGGAACTTTTTGGAATTCTTTTATTGGCATATCTCAAATAAACCCTTCATTTCTGCAAGAAAAAAAAACACACATGGGTAGGCGGCCCTACAGATACGTGATCGGCCCGCTGGAGTGGCTATATCTCGCATATTGTATATCTGATATTGGTCACAAAGCCGATGTCTATTGGTAAACAAGTTCGAAACATCCGAGGTGTTCTGAGGGATGTTTGGTCCGACGAAGCATTCGGTCAGGAAAGATCTTTGAAGGCAGTTCGCAGTGTATATCGGATTGTTTTTTTCCGAATATATAGCTTTCGTCAAACTATATGAACTTTTTGGAATTCTTTTATTGACATATTTGAAATAAACCCTTCATTTTTGCAAGGAAAAAAAACACACTCGGGTAGGCGGCCCTATAGATGCGTGATCGTCCCACTGGAGTGAGTATATCTCGCATATTGTATATCTTATATTGGTCGCAAAGCCGATGTCTATTGGTAAACAAGTTTAATACGTCCAAGGTGTCCTGAGAGATGTTCGGTCGGACGAAGCATACGGTCAGGCAAGATCTTTGAAGGCAGTTCGCAGTGTATACCGGATTGTTTTTTTCTGAATATATAGCTTTCGTCTAACTATAGGAACTTTTTGGAATTCTTTTATTGACATATCTCAAATAAACCCTTCATTTCTGCAAGAAAAAAAAACACACACGTGTAGGTGGCCCTAGTAATAGAATGGTTAACAGAATAACAGAATGGTTAGAAAGGGCCAATGCAACATATTTTTACTAAGAACAGAAATAATGTGGACATGTCCTTAGTGTCCCTTTGAGAAGCAGTATTTTCTTCTGGGTGTTGTGTAAATATAGTTGAATACAACTCAAGAAGGAAGTGGCAAATGCTTCTCTATAATCACTTCGCAAGTTGTTTGCATGGAAGGTACGACAACCTGAGCCAATCAGGATGGCGCACACTATATAATTGGGTTGCTGCATGCCTACCACACCCATTGCCTTGTGACAGGTAGCTCCATTTCTGTGAACGAAGGTGTACTAGTGTTTAGGCTGTTTATTTCTTCAGCAGGTGACACTTGATGTCTTTTTATTTTTATGTTTGTTTTCCGATGGGTGACATGTTCACACAGTGAAGAGGGCATATATGGCCCACTTTTCTTTTTGTCATTACCTGTCCATATTCAGTTCTTTAGTTGTCACGTCACAGTTGTTTGGATGGACATTTATTCACTCCATTGTGGTCTATGCCCAAGGAAGCTGAGTCAAATCCAGGCGAAAGCAGACAAATGTTGATATAGGTGAAGTGGAAAATACGCCTCTTTGCTGTGCTTTGTCAGGGCATATGCAGTTGAAGTTAATCTGAAGCCCTTCACCATGGCGTTTACAATAGCTCATTAGAGACATTGTCATTCTCATTTTTGCTAATCTCATTGTGGCAGTGCTCGATGTGCTCGTCTTGTATACGCAGACGTTTAATGGATCACATTGGCCTGTTAACGGGCTCACATCTCATCGTCATCATCAAAACTCGCATGCATTGCTGGTTGTGTCCTCCTCCTCCATGCTCATTACAATGCCTGGTCCTTTGAGAGGCATCTGCCCCTTCATTTTTAAGTTGTATTTGAGTATAGTAAATATGGAGAAATGTAACTAATATTTTTATGTCACTTGCTGCTGTGTTGTTCGTGTGGTCTGTGTACAAAACTCTTACTCTTGTTCCATGATATATTAGTATATATGTAGTGTTTTTGTTTATTATGTAGGGTTGTTTCATTAAACAGATGGTATTGGTGGATTCTGTTTATACGAGGGGTGATCAGTATATTTTTTACCTCCTGGTCTGTAACACATTTATTACCTCATGAAAGGGAAAGACGTTACAATGAAAAGAAAGTTTGATGTTCCCACTTTTCATGATATTTTCATTTTGCACATGGCACCACTGATATTGAAGTAGTCACAAGGAAAATGTTAGTATACATCTGTGTACGGTTATAACAGTTTTTCGAAACCAAATTTTGAATGGCAGAAGGTGTTCTCCCTATCATTATCCACCATCGAATGAGTCCAATTTATGGTAATGGGTATGTTATGTTTCCAGTCTGAAGGTGGGTACAAACTGTACGTACATGCAAGATCCAGCTGTGTTGAGTGTGAAAGACGAGGAGTGCAGTGGATGCCTACTGTCTGCATCTCGCATCTGAGCTCGTGGCACATGTGGATGAATTTATTTGTGATGATTGTCACATTAAGCAGACGGTTATTGCGGGCATTTTTGAACTTGAGGCTGCAGAAGGACCGTGCACTTTTTCTTATAGTTTGTCCTAAAAAATCCATCATTTAATGTGACAATGCTTGACATGACAACAAGTTAGGTGGCAATACCGCCGTGTTGAATAAGCTGCAGTTTCGGGATGTTCTGCATCACCCACCAATAGCTCTGACCTAGTGCCTTGTAGCTACTGGCTATTCCGTAGCTGAAGAAACATTTGAAGACCTTTAGTGTCCAGTTGGAGCCATCAGCCTCATTCTTCTCTGAGGGCATGTAAACAACAATAGTGCATCGATGACGCAAGGGCATCAGTGTAAGTGGGGGACGATATCAAAAAATGAATTACACCTCTGAAAAAAGACATCTGAAGCTTTGTTTATAATAATATCTTTCACTTTCAGTAATTACCATGTTATAGACAAGGAGGCAAATTATTCAACACACCTCTCAAGCTTGGGATATATGTATGGGAAATTTTTGCATCTGTATAGTCACTTCCTTATTATTGGAAGCTACTTGAGTCATTTATGCCATGAACCAATGTTTTGTGGCCTTATTATCTACTATGTTTTATATGGTGTCCTTGGCTTAATTTTACTTTTCCTGAGGGTGTTCTAAACTTTTTTCGAATGTGTGCGCTTCAGCTGAGATGTAGCTTTGAAACAGGACAGTATTGGAATGCCATATGCTTGCCCATTCATGTGCTAAGCTGATACAGCGTAAAATGGTACTATACTCGGGATTTAATATCCCACCACGTTAGAGGGATCTAATTTGATCACCTGTGTTTCTTAATTATGAGCTCAAGTGCACCGCGTTAAAGACAAGATGAAAAGTTATCCATTTAATTTCATACGAGCCTTATAAAAGACACACATATTGTTACGTGACGGATAACAGATTGCGATGGAATGATTTAATGGCGGTGGGCCTAGCGCGGGAGCTCCGTGCCGCGCCACTGCCCACTTTGTCGTCTTCGAGTCCGTGACACTACCCGGGGCTGCCGAGCGATCGTCCCGATCGCGCGAACTGAAAGACCGGCAGTGAAGACGAAACGCAGGGCGTGACGATGAGCGTGACAGGACGGATGAACACAGAAGAGAAGAAGATGCAGGGTTTGCCGTCACGATGAAAGAGATGAACAGATGATGATCAGATGAGCGCTGGTCCAGGAAGCTTCCGGGCAGTAGCTAGCTAGGTCACCTTGAGCCGACGGCCGAGGCCCATGATCACACCGAACGGCATGGGCAGGGGCTGTGTTCGAATATGTTGGCGGCTTCTAGGGTCAGCGGGGTCATAGGTTCGAGTAGAGGCGGCGTCATCAAGTTGTCGTGTCTTCTGGTCGGGGCCGGGGACGGGGCTGGGGTGAACGACATGGTCGGTTCTGGTCTGGCGGGCTGGGGCACAACCGGGCGGTGCGGGCAGGAACACACGACCGACGACCACGGCACACGCAGGACGCCGAAGCTCCAGGACCAGGATGGGGATGAACTCCGCACCTCACGCCAAATGTTACGTAACGGCAAGCAGGTGAAGACAGTACTACATAACAGATGGCGATGGAATGATTTAATGGCGGTGGGCCTAGCGCGAGCGCTCCGTGCCGCGCCACTGCCAACTTTGTCGTCTTCGAGTCCGTGACAGTATCAGCTGACTGAGAGATGCAGTTCAGCCATATGAGTGATACGAGAGCTGCATATTGGCTCAAATGAGTGATACGAAAGACACATCGCCCATTCGGGTGATACGAAATCCATATTTCGGCTCAAACAACTGATACGATAGACACGTATCAGCACATAGAGGCAACCGAGGGACATATATGCCCATACGAGGCATACGAAGGACACATATCAGCCCATACGAGGGATACGAAGGACACATATGGCCATACGAGGCATACGAAGGACACATATCAGCCCATACGAGGGATACGAAGGACACATATAAGCCCATACGAGGGATACTAGGGACACATATCAGCCCATACGGAACACATATTGGACACATATCAACGCGTATGACCACATACTAGACACATATCATCTCGTATGACCACATACTAGACACATATAAATTCATACGAGACACATACGCATCCATACGAGATTTTTCGATAGGGCCGGCCTGCGGTTTTTCGGAGTTTTTCTTTCCAGGCAAGAACGGCAGTTAGCGCAGTACTCTTTAACATCTGAACGCATGCCCTGCCAATAGTAGTAGCGCTCCAACCTCCTTTGCGTCTTCATTACTCCAAAATGGCCCGCGTATGGGGCATCGTGAAAAACCCTCAAAACGTGCGGCACCATTGACTTTGGTACCACCACTCTTTCCCACACCTGGCTAGCCTTCCTTCCTGACCGCGTAGGCCGGGTGCGCTTTCGTAGGGTTCCTTCGTTGTCAACAAAGTAACAATTGTCGGGATCCCGGGCGATCCCCCCAGAAATGGCATGAAATGTTTTCTCTAGCCCTTTGTCCTTTCGCTGCTCGGTGCGGAGATCGTTTGTATCTATGGCCGGACAAAACTCATTCACGGTGCGTACCAGGTTAGCTTGACTTAATGCGTCCGCGTTAGTGTGCGCCTTGCCTGGCTTGTGTTCTATCTCGAAATCGTATTCCTGAAGTTGCAGATTCCAGCGCGCGAGGCGCGAGCTCGGATCCTTCACGTTTAGAAGCCACTTAAGGGGTTGGCAGTCGGTCACTAGCCTGAATCTGTGGCCATAGAGGTAGCACCGAAAGTGCCGCACGGCCCAAACCACTGCAAGACACTCCCGCTCAGTGGCACTGTACCCCTGCTGGACTGGACTGAATTGCCGGCTCGCGAACGCGATAGGGTGCTCCTTGCCGTCAAAATTCTGAGACAGCACTGCACCCGCTGCAAACTTCGAGGCGTCAGTCGCTACAATGAAAGGCTGGCTGAAGTTTGGATATCGTAGCAAGGGAGCGGTTATTAATTTTTCCTTTAGTTCTTCGAACGCCACCTCTGCCTCCTCCGACCATACGAACTCTATGTTTTTTGCTGTTAGTGCAGTCAGTGGCTTTGCGATTCGGGCGAAATCTCGCACATGCCTTCGGTAGTATCCGACTAAGCCAAGAAACTCGCGAACGCCTCGAACTCCAGTTGGTCTAGGGAAGTCGCGGACGCTACTTAACTTTCCCGCTTCAGGTTCTACGCCGTCTGCGGAAACGATATGTCCAAGGTATTTGACCTGCCGCTGTAGAAGTTGGCACTTTGAAGGTTTCAATTTTAAGCCAGCACCTCGCAATCTGACCAGCACTTCCTCAATGGCCTCCAAGTGTTCGGCAAAGGTGCTGCTGTAAATTATTATATCGTCCATGTAGACGAAGCACCTCTTTCCCAGCAAACCGGCCAAGATTACGTCCGCAGTTCTCTGCCAGACTGCAGGGCTGTAAACAAGTCCCATCGGCATGCGTCTCAACTGAAAGTGGCCAGACGGGGTGTTAAATGCGGTTTTGTCGACATCGTTTGGATCCATTTCGATCTGCCAGAACCCCGATGCGAGGTCGACAACTGTAAAATACTTGGCTGACCCAAGCTGCGCGAGGGTTTCCTGCACCTGAGGCAGCGGGTAGGGATCTATCCTTGTAATGGAATTCAATCGCCGGTAGTCTATTACCAGTCGAAATGAACCATCGGGTTTCTCAACTAGAAGTGCCGGTGCCCCCCACGGCGACTTGGAATGCTCAACAATGCCTTTGTCGATTAGCTCTTGGACCTGCCTATCCATTTCCTCTCTTTGTGAGTAGGGAATTCTATAGGCCCGTTGGTACACTGGTGGCGAGTCGCCGGTCGTAATGCGGTGTTTAATCACTCCGCACTTTCCCAGGTCTAGCTTCGATGCAGCGAACACATCCGAGTAGCGCTGTAGGAGACCCTCAACTCTTCCTCGCTCTTTGCAGTCGATGTGAGAGAGGTCAAACTGCAGGTTCCCTTCTTTTCCCTTCCTTTCATTGACGAGGCCCGTAGTGCAAATTGGGGTACCCTGGTCATCTACCTCAGCCGTGGAGAATGCAGCTATGTTTTTGTTTTTCGGCAGGTGAAGCTCTTGTTGCGAGTAGTTACATAAGCGCACGGGAACCCTTTTCTTTGAGTCAACCGTGACCAAACAGCCCGCCACACTCAGTCCTATTGCGAGTCCCTCTATAGGTTCAACGACTCCTATGTGCCCCTCATCAATCTGAGCTGACATCGCTCCCACACAGATTATCTCTGACCGAGGCGGCACCACTGTTTCTCTCGTTGTCCTAACACTAACGCCCGCGTGTGTTAGCGAGCCCTGTTTCGCGCTCTGTTCCCCATAGTCCACTCGTGCAACGTACTCGGCCTCTCGATTTGCTAATGGGACCAAAGCCCCGCGACAGGAAAGGCAGTTCTGGCTTAATATGAGATCGATGCCATGCTGCCGTAACAGGTCCTGACCTACGAGGCCCGATATACCATCCGGCAACGACACAGCATCGGAACAAATGTAGCTGGGATGGTCAAACCTTTCGTTCCCGATTGTGAAGCGCAAAAGGTACAGTCCTCCCGTGCCGAGGTCAGCTCCTGTGATGCCCACGAATCTTACTTTCGGAGATTCTCGGGCCTCATGCACCTGCCTGTCTCCCTTCCTTGTCAGCAGATCAAAAAACTTTTGCTTAAGGAGCGTTATCCGGGAGCCAGTGTCAACCAACAGACTGCAAGTGACCCCGTTTACCACGAATTTGGCAATCGGGCAGGATTCTCCAAAAACGCTTACAATAGCACAGCTATTACTGCTCTCCCCCTCAACCGGCTCGGCTGCGGGGGACTCTACGCGTTTTTTTGGCACAATATATCTTTGTTCCATCCCCGTGTTGGTCGGCGCGCGCTGCTGCCCATTTGGCGTACCAGATTCGCGGTTTAGCTCGGGACAGTATCTGGCAACGTGTCCGTACCCTCTGCAAGCATAACAGCGAACCTGCCTCCTTTCACGGTTCCGGAAATTGCCCCTGTTATTTAACTGTAGGCCTTCCGCGAGGAGCGCCTCCAGCCGGTCTAGCCTATCGGTCAACTGAGTAACATTCGCTTCGGCGCTTGCACTTTTTGGCTCTGTTACAAGCCGCACCTTCTCCTCACTGGAGACAAGCAACTCATTACGCTCCTCGTCTACAGCTGCCTCTACCGCTCCTTCAAAAGTAGACGGCGCCTTAGACAGAACAAACCTGCGCACCGGATCCCTCAAGCCAGTGATGAACTGGGACGTCATCTGCTCCAGAAGCAGCTCTCTGGCGTGCTTTTGCTTCGAACTATCAGGCCCCGGTTCTCGCGCTAGGGTTTCGTTCCTAAGGAAGCGAAGGCGGGAGGCAAACGCGCGTGCGTCTTCCCCCGGCTTCTGCCGAGCGTCGAGGAACCGCCTGAGCTTTACGCTAGAAGGTTCCCTGTCAAAATATTTAAACGCTAGCTTTTTAAATTCAGCCAACGTGCCCGCCTTCCTGACTCCCTCATCTCTCCAGGCAAAATCATGTGCTGCCCCTGACATGCGACATTTCGCCATTCCCAGCTGTTGTGCATCCGTTAACCCGCCCATTTTGCACACCTGCTCCAACATGTCAAAAAATTCAACAATAGACGGACCCTGACCGTCGCCAGTGAATCTCTCCACCATGTTTGCTAATGCAAGTACGCTTGCCCCAAAGGGCTGTGCACTCGAGTGGGCTTCTTCCATATTAGACCAAATATAGTCAGTGCCTCAAGCTCCTCTCGCCGGGGGTGCAGTCCAGCTTTTGCCCAATGATTTAAGTGTGGACCCCACTTCTGACACCAATGTGATGAACCAGTTTCTTAAAATGGCCCTGGGTCCACACTGGGCATGAGGAGATTGATGCACAGACTCCAAAATGATTTTGAAGTGATTTAATTAAAGCATCTGGCTCGATGCCGCTTACGGAACAGAAGCTGGGCTCGTCGTCGCCGGGGCTGAGTCAGCGTGGTGTGGCACGGGCTCGATGAATGGCTGGTTGTCTGCAGCGGCCGGGCTGGGAGTTCCTCGTGGCTGTGCTGCCCTCGTTCTCGGCTGGTCGTTGGATGAGCTGCCAGGCGTGGAGGCGCGTTGGCGAAGGTCGAACGTTAGCGACGGCTAGACGCCGGGCTCAGGTCAATACGCAGCCCCAGTCTTCTGCCTCGCTCCGTCTCCGGCCCTCTCGTCCACTCGCCCCGATCGCTCTCCCCATTCCTCCCGTCGGCTTCCGCTTTTAAAGCCTTTGCTTCTTTCTTCAGCCGTGGCCGCGCCTTAGTCCACTCCCCCGTGGCTCTCGAGGGGTGGATAATGACGGGGACACTCAAGCGTCGTTCACAGGGCCGTCGACGGTTACCATATATGGTCATGTTTCTCCGCCACAACCAAATATGGTCATGTCTCTCCGCTGCGACCCAACGCCAGGACGGCGCGGCCAACCGTCTCCAGGAAAAGTCACTGACCGGCTCGCCGTGGCACCGGTGCATGTGCACGAATCGTCACAGTATCACATGGACACTTGTAAAACCGATGTGTTCAGATCTAGCTCGTATCGGTCTAAAACAGCTTGTCTCTTTGTTTTAGGCAAGAATACATGCTTTTCGCGCAGTTATGAGAGAAAACGTTTTGACGCGTATCACACGGACACATCAAAATCGATGTGTTCAGATCTAGCTCGTTTCGGTCTAAAACAGCTTGTTTCGTTGTTTTAAGCACGAATACATGCTTTTCGCGAAGTTAGAGAAAAAGTTTTGACGCGTATCACACGGACACTTGTAAAACCGATGTGTTCAGAACTAGCTCGTTTCGGTCTAAAACAGCTTGTCTCGTTGTAATAAGCACGAATACAAGCTTTTCGCGCAGTTATGAGAGAAAAAGTTTTGATGCGTATCACATGGACACTTGTGAAACCGTTTTGTTCAGATTTAGCTCGTTTCGGTCTAAAACAGCTTGTCTCGTTCTATGAAGCACGAATGCATGCTTTTCGCGCAGTTACGAGAGAAAAAAGTTTTGACGCGTATCACACGGACACTTGTAAAGATCTAGCTAGTTTTGGTCTAAAACAGCTTGTTTCGTTGTATTAAGCACGAATCACACGGACAGCTGTAAAACCGATGTTTTCAGATATAGCTCGTTTTGGTCTAAAACAGTTTATTTCGTTGTATTAAGCACGAATTTTCGCGCAGTTAAAATCGGTGTTCAGACTTAGCTCGTTTCGGTCTAAACAGCTTGTTTCGTTGTATTAAGCACGAATACAAGCTTTCCGCGCATTTATGAGACAAAAACTTTGACGCGTATCACATAGACACATGTAAAACCGTTGTGTTCAGATTTAGCTAGTTTTGGTCAAAAACAGCTTGTTTCACTGTATTAAGCGCGAATACATGCTTTTCGCGCCGTTATACGAGAAAAAGTTTTGACGCGTATCACATGGACACTTGTAAACCGATGTGTTCAGATTTAGCTCGTTTCGGTCTAAAAAAGCTTGTTTCGTTGTTTTAAGCAAGATTACATGATTTTTCTCGCAGTTACAAGAGAAAGTTCTGACGCGTATCTCGTGGACACTTGTAAAACCGATGTGTTCAGATCTAGCTAGTTTTGGTCTAAAACAGCTTGTTTCGTTGTATTAAGCCCGAATACATGCTTTTCGTGAAGTTATAGGAGAAAAAGTTTTGACGCGTTCACATGGACACTTGTAAAACCGATGTGTTCATATTTAGCTCGTTTCGGTCTGAAACAGCTTGTTTCGTTGTATTAAGCACGATTACAAGCTTTTCGCCCAGTTATGAGAGAAAAAGTTTTGACGCGTATCACATGGACACTTGTAAAACCGTTGTGTTTATATTTAGCTCGTTTCGGTCTAAGAGAGCTGGTCTCGTTCTATTAAGCACGAATACATGCTTTTCGCGCAGCTACGAGAGAAAACGTTTTGACGCGTATCACACGGACACTTGTAAAACCGATGTGTTCAGATTTTGCTTGTTTCGGTCTAAAACAGCTTGTTTCGTTGTATTAAGCGCGAATACATGCTTTTCGCACAGTTATGAGAGAAAACGTTTTGACGCGTATCACACGGACACTTGTAAAACCGATGTGATCAGATCTAGCTAGTTTTGGTCTAAAACAGCTTGTTTCGATCTATTAAGCACGAATTTTCGCGCAGTTATAAGAGAAAAAGTTTTGACGCGTTAACATGGACACTTGTAAAACCGATGTGTTCAGATCTAGCTCGTTTCGGTCTAAAACAGCTTGTCTCGTTGTAATAAGCACGAATACAAGCTTTTCGCGCCGTTATGAGAGAAAAAGTTTTGACGCGTTTCACATGGACACTTGTAATACCGCGTTGTTCATATTTAGCTCGTTTCGGTCTAAAACAGCTTGTTTCATTGTATTAAGCACGAATACATGCTTTTCGCGCAGTAATACAAGAAAAAGTTTTGACGCGTTCACATGCACACTTGTAAAACCGACGTGTTCAGATTTAGCTCGTTTCGGTCTAAAGCAGCTTGTTTCGTTGTATTAAGCGCGAATACATGCTTTTCGCGCAGTTATGAAAGAAAACGTTTTGACGCGTATCACACGAACACTTGTAAAACCGATGTGTTCAGATCTAGCTAGTTTTGGTCTAAAACAGCTTGTTTCATTGTATTAAGCACGAATACATGCTTTTCGCGCAGTTATACGAGAAAACGTTTTGACGCGTTCACATGGACACTTGTAAAACCGATGTGTTCAGATTTACCTCGTTTCGGTCTAAATCAGCTTGTCTCGTTCTATTAAGCACGAATACATGCTTCTCGTGCAGTTATGAGAGAAAAAGTTTGGACGCGTATCACACGGACACTTGTAAAACCGATGTGTTCAGATCTAGCTCGTATCGGTCTAAAACAGCTTGTCTCGTTGTTTTAAGCAAGAATACATGCTTTTCGCGCCGTTATGAGAGAAAACGTTTTGACGCGTATCACACGGACACATGCAAAATCGATGTGTTCAGATCTAGCTCGTTTCGGTCTAAAACAGCTTGTTTCGTTGTTTTAAGCACGAATACATGCTTTTCGCGCAGTTATAAGAGAAACATTTTTGACGCGTTCCACATGGAGACTTGTAAAACCGATGTGTTCAGATTTAGCGCTTTTCGGTCTAAAACAGCTTGTTTCGTATTAGGGACGAATACATGCTTTTCGCACAGTTACGAGAGAAAACGTTTTGACGCGTATCACACGGACACTTGTAAAACCGATATGTTCAGATCTAGCTCGTTTCTGTCTAAAACAGCTTGTTTCGTTGTATTAGGTACGAATAAATGCTTTTCGCACAGTTATGAGAGAAAAAGTTTTGACGCGTATCACACGGACACTTGTAAAACTGATGTGTTCAGATCTAGCTGGTTTCGGTCTAAAACAGCTTGTCTCGTTGTAATAAGCACGAATACAAGCTTTTCGCGCAGTTATGAGAGAAAAAGTGTTGACGCGTATTACATGGACACTTGTAAAACCGTTTTGTTCAGATTTAGCTCGTTTCGGTCTAAAACAGCTTGTCTCGTTCTATTAAGCACGAATACTTGATTTTCGGGCAGTTACGAGAGAAAAAGTTTTGACGCGTATCACACGGACACTTGTAAACCGACGTGTTCAGATTTTGCTCGTTTCGGTCTAAAACAGCTTGTTTCGTTGTATTAAGCAGGAATACATGCTTTTCGCGCAGTTATGAGAGAAAACGTTTTGGCGCTTATCACACGGACACTTGTAAAACCAATGTGTTAAGATCTAGCTAGTTTTGGTCTAAAACAGCTTGTTTCGTTGTATTAAGCACGAATACATGCTTTTCGTGCAGTTATACGAGAACACGTTTTGACGCGTATCACACGGACAGTTGTAAAACCGATGTTTTCAGATCTAGCTCGTTTTGGTCTTAAACAGTTTGTTTCGATGTATTAAGCACGAATTTTTGCGCAGTTATAAGAGAAAAAGTTTTGACGCGTGTCACATGGACACTTGTAAAATCGGTGTTCAGATTTAGCTCGTTTCGGTCTAAACAGCTTGTTTCGTTGTATTAAGCACGAATACAAGCTTTTCACGCATTTATGAGAGACAAAAACTTTTGACGCGTATCACATCGACACTTGTAAAACCGTTGTGTTCAGATTTAGCTCGTTTCGCTCTAAAACAGCTTGTTTCGTTGTTTTAGGTACGAATACATGCTTTTCGCGCAGTTAGAGAAAAAGTTTTGACGCGTATCACATGGACACTTGTAAAACCGATATGTTATGATTTAGCTCGTTTCGGTCTAAAAAAGCTTGTTTAGTTGTATTAAGCACGAATACATGATTTTTCGCGCAGTTATAAGAGAAAGTTCTGACGCGTATCACATGGACACTTGTAAAACCGATATGTTCAGATCTAGCTAGTTTTGGTCTAAAACAGCTTGTTTTGTTGTATTAAGCACGAATACATGCTTTTCGCGCAGTTATAGGAGAAAAAGTTTTGACGCGTTCACATGGACACTTGTAAAACCGATGTGTTCAGATTTAGCTCGTTTCGGTCTGAAACAGCATGTTTCGTTGTATTAAGCACGATTACAAGCTTTTCGCGCAGTTATGAGAGAAAAAGTTTTGACGCGTATCACATGGACACTTGTAAAACCGATGTGTTTAGATTTAGCTCGTTTCGGTCTAAGAGAGCTTGTCTCGTTCTATTAAGCACGAATACATATTTTTCGCGCAGTTACGAGAGAACGTTTTGACGCGTATCACACGGACACTTGTAAAACCGATGTGTTCAGATTTAGCTCGTTTCGGTCTAAAACAGCTTGTTTCGTTGTATTAAGCGCTAATACATGCTTTTCGCGCAGTTATGAGAGAAAACGTTTTGACGCGTATCACACGAACACTTGTAAAACCGATGTGTTCAGATCTAGCTAGTTTTGGTCTAAAACAGCTTGTTTCATTGTATTAAGCACGAATACATGCTTTTCGCGCAGTTATATGAGAAAAAGTACTGACGCGTTCACATGGACACTTGTAAAACCGATGTGTTCAGATTTACCTCGTTTTGGTCTAAATCAGCTTGTCTCGTTCTATTAAGCACGAATACATGCTTTTCGCGCAGTTATGAGAGAAAAAGTTTTGACGCGTATCACACGGACACCTGTAAAACCGATATGTTCAGATTTAGCTAGTTTCCGTCTAAAACAGCTTGTTTCGTTGTATTAAGCACGAATACAACCTTTTCGCGCAGTTATGAGACAAAAATTTTTGATGCGTATCACATGCACACTTGTAAAACCGATGTGTTCAGATCTAGCTCATATCGGTCTTTTTAAAACAGCTTGTCTCATTTTTTTAAGCAAGAATACATGCTTTTCGCGCAGTTATGAGAGAAAACGTTTTGTCGCGTATCACACGGACACTTGTAAAACCGATGTGTTAAGATCTAGCTAGTTTTGGTCTAAAACAGCTTGTTTCGTTGTATTAAGCACGAATACATGCTTTTCGTGCAGTTATACGAGAACACGTTTTGACGCGTATCACACGGACAGTTGTAAATCCGATGTTTTCAGATCTAGCTCGTTTTGGTCTTAAACAGTTTGTTTCGTTGTATTAAGCACGAATTTTTGCGCAGTTATAAGAGAAAAAGTTTTGACGCGTATCACATGGACACTTGTAAATCGGTGTTCAGATTTAGCTCGTTTCGGTCTAAACAGCTTGTTTCGTTGTATTAAGCACGAATACAAGCTTTTCACGCATTTATGAGAGACAAAAACTTTTGACGCGTATCACATCGACACTTGTAAAACCGTTGTGTTCAGATTTAGCTCGTTCCGCTCTAAAACAGCTTGTTTCGTTGTTTTAGGTACGAATACATGCTTTTCGCGCAGTTAAGAAAAAGTTTTGACGCGTATCACATGGACACTTGTAAAACCGATATGTTATGATTTAGCTCGTTTCGGTCTAAAAAAGCTTGTTTCGTTGTTTTAAGCACGAATACATGATTTTTCGCGCAGTTATAAGAGCAAGTTCTGACGCGTATCACATGGACACTTGTAAAACCGATGTGTTCAGATCTAGCTAGTTTTGGTCTAAAACAGCTTGTTTTGTTGTATTAAGCACGAATACATGCTTTTCGCGAAGTTATAGGAGAAAAAGTTTTGACGCGTTCACATGGACACTTGTAAAACCGATGTGTTCAGATTTACCTCGTTTCGGTCTAAATCAGCTTGTGTCGCTCTATTAAGCACGAATACATGCTTCTCGTCCAGTTATGAGAGAAAAGGTTTGGACGCGTATCACACGGACACTTGTAAAACCGATGTGTTCAATTTTAGCTAGTTTCGGTCTAAAACAGCTTGTTTCGTTGTATTAAGCACGAATACAAGCTTTTCGCGCAGTTATGAGACAAAAATTTTTGACGCGTATTGTGATGAACCAGTTTCTTAAAATGGCCCTGGGTCCACACTGGGCATGAGGAGATTGATGCACAGACTCCAAAATGATTTTGAAGTGATTTAATTAAAGCATCTGGCTCGATGCCGCTTACGGAACAGAAGCTGGGCTCGTCGTCGCCGGGGCTGAGTCAGCGTGGTGTGGCACGGGCTCGATGAATGGCTGGTTGTCTGCAGCGGCCGGGCTGGGAGTTCCTCGTGGCTGTGCTGCCCTCGTTCTCGGCTGGTCGTTGGATGAGCTGCCAGGCGTGGAGGCGCGTTGGCGAAGGTCGAACGTTAGCGACGGCTAGACGCCGGGCTCAGGTCAATACGCAGCCCCAGTCTTCTGCCTCGCTCCGTCTCCGGCCCTCTCGTCCACTCGCCCCGATCGCTCTCCCCATTCCTCCCGTCGGCTTCCGCTATTAAAGCCTTTGCTTCTTTCTTCAGCCGTGGCCGCGCCTTTGTCCACTCCCCCGTGGCTCTCGAGGGGTGGATAATGACGGGGACACTCAAGCGTCGTTCACAGGGCCGTCGACGGTTACCATATATGGTCATGTTTCTCCGCCACAACCAAATATGGTCATGTCTCTCCGCTGCGACCCAACGGCAGGACGGCGCGGCCAACCGTCTCCAGGAAAAGTCACTGACCGGCTCGCCGTGGCACCGGTGCATGTGCACGAATCGTCACAGTATCACATGGACACTTGTAAAACCGATGTGTTCAGATCTAGCTCGTATCGGTCTAAAACAGCTTGTCTCGTTGTTTTAGGCAAGAATACATGCTTTTCGCGCAGTTATGAGAGAAAACGTTTTGACGCGTATCACACGGACACATCAAAATCGATGTGTTCAGATCTAGCTCGTTTCGGTCTAAAACAGCTTGTTTCGTTGTTTTAAGCACGAATACATGCTTTTCGCGAAGTTAGAGAAAAAGTTTTGACGCGTATCACACGGACACTTGTAAAACCGATGTGTTCAGAACTAGCTCGTTTCGGTCTAAAACAGCTTGTCTCGTTGTAATAAGCACGAATACAAGCTTTTCGCGCAGTTATGAGAGAAAAAGTTTTGATGCGTATCACATGGACACTTGTGAAACCGTTTTGTTCAGATTTAGCTCGTTTCGGTCTAAAACAGCTTGTCTCGTTCTATGAAGCACGAATGCATGCTTTTCGCGCAGTTACGAGAGAAAAAAGTTTTGACGCGTATCACACGGACACTTTTAAAGATCTAGCTAGTTTTGGCCTAAAACAGCTTGTTTCGTTGTATTAAGCACGAATCACACGGACAGCTGTAAAACCGATGTTTTCAGATATAGCTCGTTTTGGTCTAAAACAGTTTATTTCGTTGTATTAAGCACGAATTTTCGCGCAGTTAAAATCGGTGTTCAGACTTAGCTCGTTTCGGTCTAAACAGCTTGTTTCGTTGTATTAAGCACGAATACAAGCTTTCCGCGCATTTATGAGACAAAAACTTTGACGCGTATCACATAGACACATGTAAAACCGTTGTGTTCAGATTTAGCTAGTTTTGGTCAAAAACAGCTTGTTTCACTGTATTAAGCGCGAATACATGCTTTTCGCACAGTTATGAGAGAAAACGTTTTGACGCGTATCACACGGACACTTGTAAAACCGATGTGATCAGATCTAGCTAGTTTTGGTCTAAAACAGCTTGTTTCGATCTATTAAGCACGAATTTTCGCGCAGTTATAAGAGAAAAAGTTTTGACGCGTTAACATGGACACTTGTAAAACCGATGTGTTCAGATCTAGCTCGTTTCGGTCTAAAACAGCTTGTCTCGTTGTAATAAGCACGAATACAAGCTTTTCGCGCCGTTATGAGAGAAAAAGTTTTGACGCGTTTCACATGGACACTTGTAATACCGCGTTGTTCATATTTAGCTCGTTTCGGTCTAAAACAGCTTGTTTCATTGTATTAAGCACGAATACATGCTTTTCGCGCAGTTATACAAGAAAAAGTTTTGACGCGTTCACATGAACACTTGTAAAACCGACGTGTTCAGATTTAGCTCGTTTCGGTCTAAAGCAGCTTGTTTCGTTGTATTAAGCGCGAATACATGCTTTTCGCGCAGTTATGAAAGAAAACGTTTTGACGCGTATCACACGAACACTTGTAAAACCGATGTGTTCAGATCTAGCTAGTTTTGGTCTAAAACAGCTTGTTTCATTGTATTAAGCACGAATACATGCTTTTCGCGCAGTTATACGAGAAAACGTTTTGACGCGTTCACATGGACACTTGTAAAACCGATGTGTTCAGATTTACCTCGTTTCGGTCTAAATCAGCTTGTCTCGTTCTATTAAGCACGAATACATGCTTCTCGTGCAGTTATGAGAGAAAAAGTTTGGACGCGTATCACACGGACACTTGTAAAACCGATGTGTTCAGATCTAGCTCGTATCGGTCTAAAACAGCTTGTCTCGTTGTTTTAAGCAAGAATACATGCTTTTCGCGCCGTTATGAGAGAAAACGTTTTGACGCGTATCACACGGACACATGCAAAATCGATGTGTTCAGATCTAGCTCGTTTCGGTCTAAAACAGCTTGTTTCGTTGTTTTAAGCACGAATACATGCTTTTCGCGCAGTTATAAGAGAAACATTTTTGACGCGTTCCACATGGAGACTTGTAAAACCGATGTGTTCAGATTTAGCGCTTTTCGGTCTAAAACAGCTTGTTTCGTATTAGGGACGAATACATGCTTTTCGCACAGTTACGAGAGAAAACGTTTTGACGCGTATCACACGGACACTTGTAAAACCGATATGTTCAGATCTAGCTCGTTTCTGTCTAAAACAGCTTGTTTCGTTGTATTAGGTACGAATAAATGCTTTTCGCACAGTTATGAGAGAAAAAGTTTTGACGCGTATCACACGGACACTTGTAAAACTGATGTGTTCAGATCTAGCTGGTTTCGGTCTAAAACAGCTTGTCTCGTTGTAATAAGCACGAATACAAGCTTTTCGCGCAGTTATGAGAGAAAAAGTGTTGACGCGTATTACATGGACACTTGTAAAACCGTTTTGTTCAGATTTAGCTCGTTTCGGTCTAAAACAGCTTGTCTCGTTCTATTAAGCACGAATACTTGATTTTCGGGCAGTTACGAGAGAAAAAGTTTTGACGCGTATCACACGGACACTTGTAAACCGACGTGTTCAGATTTTGCTCGTTTCGGTCTAAAACAGCTTGTTTCGTTGTATTAAGCAGGAATACATGCTTTTCGCGCAGTTATGAGAGAAAACGTTTTGGCGCTTATCACACGGACACTTGTAAAACCAATGTGTTAAGATCTAGCTAGTTTTGGTCTAAAACAGCTTGTTTCGTTGTATTAAGCACGAATACATGCTTTTCGTGCAGTTATACGAGAACACGTTTTGACGCGTATCACACGGACAGTTGTAAAACCGATGTTTTCAGATCTAGCTCGTTTTCGTCTTAAACAGTTTGTTTCGATGTATTAAGCACGAATTTTTGCGCAGTTATAAGAGAAAAAGTTTTGACGCGTATCACATGGACACTTGTAAAATCGGTGTTCAGATTTAGCTCGTTTCGGTCTAAACAGCTTGTTTCGTTGTATTAAGCACGAATACAAGCTTTTCACGCATTTATGAGAGACAAAAACTTTTGACGCGTATCACATCGACACTTGTAAAACCGTTGTGTTCAGATTTAGCTCGTTTCGCTCTAAAACAGCTTGTTTCGTTGTTTTAGGTACGAATACATGCTTTTCGCGCAGTTAGAGAAAAAGTTTTGACGCGTATCACATGGACACTTGTAAAACCGATATGTTATGATTTAGCTCGTTTCGGTCTAAAAAAGCTTGTTTAGTTGTATTAAGCACGAATACATGATTTTTCGCGCAGTTATAAGAGAAAGTTCTGACGCGTATCACATGGACACTTGTAAAACCGATATGTTCAGATCTAGCTAGTTTTGGTCTAAAACAGCTTGTTTTGTTGTATTAAGCACGAATACATGCTTTTCGCGCAGTTATAGGAGAAAAAGTTTTGACGCGTTCACATGGACACTTGTAAAACCGATGTGTTCAGATTTAGCTCGTTTCGGTCTGAAACAGCATGTTTCGTTGTATTAAGCACGATTACAAGCTTTTCGCGCAGTTATGAGAGAAAAAGTTTTGACGCGTATCACATGGACACTTGTAAAACCGATGTGTTCAGATTTAGCTCGTTTCGGTCTAAAACAGCTTGTTTCGTTGTATTAAGCGCTAATACATGCTTTTCGCGCAGTTATGAGAGAAAACGTTTTGACGCGTATCACACGAACACTTGTAAAACCGATGTGTTCAGATCTAGCTAGTTTTGGTCTAAAACAGCTTGTTTCATTGTATTAAGCACGAATACATGCTTTTCGCGCAGTTATATGAGAAAAAGTACTGACGCGTTCACATGGACACTTGTAAAACCGATGTGTTCAGATTTACCTCGTTTTGGTCTAAATCAGCTTGTCTCGTTCTATTAAGCACGAATACATGCTTTTCGCGCAGTTATGAGAGAAAAAGTTTTGACGCGTATCACACGGACACCTGTAAAACCGATATGTTCAGATTTAGCTAGTTTCCGTCTAAAACAGCTTGTTTCGTTGTATTAAGCACGAATACAACCTTTTCGCGCAGTTATGAGACAAAAATTTTTGATGCGTATCACATGCACACTTGTAAAACCGATGTGTTCAGATCTAGCTCATATCGGTCTTTTTAAAACAGCTTGTCTCATTTTTTTAAGCAAGAATACATGCTTTTCGCGCAGTTATGAGAGAAAACGTTTTGTCGCGTATCACACGGACACTTGTAAAACCGATGTGTTAAGATCTAGCTCGTTTCGGTCTAAAAAAGCTTGTTTCGTTGTTTTAAGCACGAATACATGATTTTTCGCGCAGTTATAAGAGCAAGTTCTGACGCGTATCACATGGACACTTGTAAAACCGATGTGTTCAGATCTAGCTAGTTTTGGTCTAAAACAGCTTGTTTTGTTGTATTAAGCACGAATACATGCTTTTCGCGAAGTTATAGGAGAAAAAGTTTTGACGCGTTCACATGGACACTTGTAAAACCGATGTGTTCAGATTTACCTCGTTTCGGTCTAAATCAGCTTGTGTCGCTCTATTAAGCACGAATACATGCTTCTCGTCCAGTTATGAGAGAAAAGGTTTGGACGCGTATCACACGGACACTTGTAAAACCGATGTGTTCAATTTTAGCTAGTTTCGGTCTAAAACAGCTTGTTTCGTTGTATTAAGCACGAATACAAGCTTTTCGCGCAGTTATGAGACAAAAATTTTTGACGCGTATTGTGATGAACCAGTTTCTTAAAATGGCCCTGGGTCCACACTGGGCATGAGGAGATTGATGCACAGACTCCAAAATGATTTTGAAGTGATTTAATTAAAGCATCTGGCTCGATGCCGCTTACGGAACAGAAGCTGGGCTCGTCGTCGCCGGGGCTGAGTCAGCGTGGTGTGGCACGGGCTCGATGAATGGCTGGTTGTCTGCAGCGGCCGGGCTGGGAGTTCCTCGTGGCTGTGCTGCCCTCGTTCTCGGCTGGTCGTTGGATGAGCTGCCAGGCGTGGAGGCGCGTTGGCGAAGGTCGAACGTTAGCGACGGCTAGACGCCGGGCTCAGGTCAATACGCAGCCCCAGTCTTCTGCCTCGCTCCGTCTCCGGCCCTCTCGTCCACTCGCCCCGATCGCTCTCCCCATTCCTCCCGTCGGCTTCCGCTTTTAAAGCCTTTGCTTCTTTCTTCAGCCGTGGCCGCGCCTTTGTCCACTCCCCCGTGGCTCTCGAGGGGTGGATAATGACGGGGACACTCAAGCGTCGTTCACAGGGCCGTCGACGGTTACCATATATGGTCATGTTTCTCCGCCACAACCAAATATGGTCATGTCTCTCCGCTGCGACCCAACGCCAGGACGGCGCGGCCAACCGTCTCCAGGAAAAGTCACTGACCGGCTCGCCGTGGCACCGGTGCATGTGCACGAATCGTCACATCCGCTCCTTCTTAAAAGGAATGTTCATTGAACATTAGGAATTCGTCATACACACACACGCGCACACACACACGCCGCGCTGTTCGGGCCAGTATCCCGCACAAGTCGCTCCTTTCTTCCCCACGAGCACCGAGCCAGAGCGGAGTTTCAGAACAATTCTTCACCGTAGATACCACTCGAGTGCACAATATAAGACCATAATTAACAGTATGTACAACATCTCAAACAAGAGAACGAACAAAAAATGAAACTAAACGAAGCGCACTTGTAATGTACAAAACAAGGAAATGTACACAATATAAGACCATAATTAACAGTATGTACAACATCTCAAACAAGAGAACGAACAAAAAATGAAACTAAACGAAGCGCACTTGTAATGTACAAAACAAGGAAATGTAGTCTTAGCGAGGTACCTCCCTGTCCACTACTCGGTTACGGAGGTAGTACCTAGCGGCTGGAATACGTCTGCCAGATTGGAATGCCTCCTCCTCGAGAAGGGCGCCTCCGAGCTGCGACTGCATGAAGTGTTCCAGTTCATCACATGGACTGAAATTTTTGTGCCGGCCGCTCTGACCGCTTTTCTGCAATGCAGGGTTATTTACAATGGCGGGCTCCGTGCGAAGGTTATCCTCCCCCTCCTGTTCCCTTGAGGCAGCCGTTTCAGAAAGAGGCGAGCATGTTGGTGTTTGCTTTAACCGGTTAGCATGGACCACAGCGGTTGAGGCCCCTGCGATCTCCCGAATCCGAAAATTAACCGGCGATAGCTGCTCTACTATGCGGTAAGGTCCTTTCCATTTGGGCGTTAACTTACGGGCAAGCCCTGCCTTGACCTGCACACACTCAAGGTATACGCGGTCTCCCACCCTGAAAGGAACCGCCCTAGCCCTAGTGTCGAACCGCCTTTTTCTTTTGTCGGCTGCTTCCCGTAATGCTTCGGCTGTTACGTCATGGGCCACTTGCAATCGAGACGTCAGTTCGGCTCGATAATCATCTAGTGAGCCGTATGGCACCCGTCTCTGTCCATCAACCACCGCATTCGGTGTGTCTGGGTCGCGACCGTACTAGAGGTAGAAAGGGGAGTCACCGGAGCTCTCGTGCACCGCCGTGTTGTAAGAAAAAACAGCAAACGGTATCCAGAGGTCCCAATCCTGTTGGTCTCGCGAAACATAATGGGATAACAGTTTGCTTGCTGTTTGATTAAGCCTCTCCACAGCACCGTTACAAGCCGGGTGGTAAGGGGTGGTCTGTCTTTTGTCAATTCCCAGAAGGTTATACATATCTTTCAACCTCGACACAAAGTTTGACCCTTGATCCGTTAACAACTGCCGCGGAACGCCGTGCCGCAGAACCACTGTTTCTACAAAGGCACGTGCCACAGTTTCTGCTTTTTGGTCGGGCAGTGCTGTTATCTCAGCATACTTCGTCAGGTGGTCAACGCACACCAGTACATATTTGTTTCCTGTTGTCGTAGTCGGAAGTGGGCCTAGGATATCCATGCCAACCCTCTCAAAAGGCGTCGAGACTTCCTCGAATTCCTGAAGGGGGGCCGGCCTGCGGTTTTTCGGAGTTTTTCTTTCCAGGCAAGAACGGCAGTTAGCGCAGTACTCTTTAACATCTGAACGCATGCCCTGCCAATAGTAGTAGCGCTCCAACCTCCTTTGCGTCTTCATTACTCCAAAATGGCCCGCGTATGGGGCATCGTGAAAAACCCTCAAAACGTGCGGCACCATTGACTTTGGTACCACCACTCTTTCCCACACCTGGCTAGCCTTCCTTCCTGACCGCGTAGGCCGGGTGCGCTTTCGTAGGGTTCCTTCGTTGTCAACAAAGTAACAATTGTCGGGATCCCGGGCGATCCCCCCAGAAATGGCATGAAATGTTTTCTCTAGCCCTTTGTCCTTTCGCTGCTCGGTGCGGAGATCGTTTGTATCTATGGCCGGACAAAACTCATTCACGGTGCGTACCAGGTTAGCTTGACTTAATGCGTCCGCGTTAGTGTGCGCCTTGCCTGGCTTGTGTTCTATCTCGAAATCGTATTCCTGAAGTTGCAGATTCCAGCGCGCGAGGCGCGAGCTCGGATCCTTCACGTTTAGAAGCCACTTAAGGGGTTGGCAGTCGGTCACTAGCCTGAATCTGTGGCCATAGAGGTAGCACCGAAAGTGCCGCACGGCCCAAACTACTGCAAGACACTCCCGCTCAGTGGCACTGTACCCCTGCTGGACTGGACTGAATTGCCGGCTCGCGAACGCGATAGGGTGCTCCTTGCCGTCAAAATTCTGAGACAGCACTGCACCCGCTGCAAACTTCGAGGCGTCAGTCGCTACAATGAAAGGCTGGCTGAAGTTTGGATATCGTAGCAAGGGAGCGGTTATTAATTTTTCCTTTAGTTCTTCGAACGCCACCTCTGCCTCCTCCGACCATACGAACTCTATGTTTTTTGCTGTTAGTGCAGTCAGTGGCTTTGCGATTCGGGCGAAATCTCGCACATGCCTTCGGTAGTATCCGACTAAGCCAAGAAACTCGCGAACGCCTCGAACTCCAGTTGGTCTAGGGAAGTCGCGGACGCTACTTAACTTTCCCGCTTCAGGTTCTACGCCGTCTGCGGAAACGATATGTCCAAGGTATTTGACCTGCCGCTGTAGAAGTTGGCACTTTGAAGGTTTCAATTTTAAGCCAGCACCTCGCAATCTGACCAGCACTTCCTCAATGGCCTCCAAGTGTTCGGCAAAGGTGCTGCTGTAAATTATTATATCGTCCATGTAGACGAAGCACCTCTTTCCCAGCAAACCGGCCAAGATTACGTCCGCAGTTCTCTGCCAGACTGCAGGGCTGTAAACAAGTCCCATCGGCATGCGTCTCAACTGAAAGTGGCCAGACGGGGTGTTAAATGCGGTTTTGTCGACATCGTTTGGATCCATTTCGATCTGCCAGAACCCCGATGCGAGGTCGACAACTGTAAAATACTTGGCTGACCCAAGCTGCGCGAGGGTTTCCTGCACCTGAGGCAGCGGGTAGGGATCTATCCTTGTAATGGAATTCAATCGCCGGTAGTCTATTACCAGTCGAAATGAACCATCGGGTTTCTCAACTAGAAGTGCCGGTGCCCCCCACGGCGACTTGGAATCCTCAACAATGCCTTTGTCGATTAGCTCTTGGACCTGCCTATCCATTTCCTCTCTTTGTGAGTAGGGAATTCTATAGGCCCGTTGGTACACTGGTGGCGAGTCGCCGGTCGTAATGCGGTGTTTAATCACTCCGCACTTTCCCAGGTCTAGCTTCGATGCAGCGAACACATCCGAGTAGCGCTGTAGGAGACCCTCAACTCTTCCTCGCTCTTTGCAGTCGATGTGAGAGAGGTCAAACTGCAGGTTCCCTTCTTTTCCCTTCCTTTCATTGACGAGGCCCGTAGTGCAAATTGGGGTACCCTGGTCATCTACCTCAGCCGTGGAGAATGCAGCTATGTTTTTGTTTTTCGGCAGGTGAAGCTCTTGTTGCGAGTAGTTACATAAGCGCACGGGAACCCTTTTCTTTGAGTCAACCGTGACCAAACAGCCCGCCACACTCAGTCCTATTGCGAGTCCCTCTATAGGTTCAACGACTCCTATGTGCCCCTCATCAATCTGAGCTGACATCGCTCCCACACAGATTATCTCTGACCGAGGCGGCACCACTGTTTCTCTCGTTGTCCTAACACTAACGCCCGCGTGTGTTAGCGAGCCCTGTTTCGCGCTCTGTTCCCCATAGTCCACTCGTGCAACGTACTCGGCCTCTCGATTTGCTAATGGGACCAAAGCCCCGCGACAGGAAAGGCAGTTCTGGCTTAATATGAGATCGATGCCATGCTGCCGTAACAGGTCCTGACCTACGAGGCCCGATATACCATCCGGCAACGACACAGCATCGGAACAAATGTAGCTGGGATGGTCAAACCTTTCGTTCCCGATTGTGAAGCGCAAAAGGTACAGTCCTCCCGTGCCGAGGTCAGCTCCTGTGATGCCCACGAATCTTACTTTCGGAGATTCTCGGGCCTCATGCACCTGCCTGTCTCCCTTCCTTGTCAGCAGATCAAAAAACTTTTGCTTAAGGAGCGTTATCCGGGAGCCAGTGTCAACCAACAGACTGCAAGTGACCCCGTTTACCACGAATTTGGCAATCGGGCAGGATTCTCCAAAAACGCTTACAATAGCACAGCTATTACTGCTCTCCCCCTCAACCGGCTCGGCTGCGGGGGACTCTACGCGTTTTTTTGGCACAATATATCTTTGTTCCATCCCCGTGTTGGTCGGCGCGCGCTGCTGCCCATTTGGCGTACCAGATTCGCGGTTTAGCTCGGGACAGTATCTGGCAACGTGTCCGTACCCTCTGCAAGCATAACAGCGAACCTGCCTCCTTTCACGGTTCCGGAAATTGCCCCTGTTATTTAACTGTAGGCCTTCCGCGAGGAGCGCCTCCAGCCGGTCTAGCCTATCGGTCAACTGAGTAACATTCGCGTCGGCGCTTGCACTTTTTGGCTCTGTTACAAGCCGCACCTTCTCCTCACTGGAGACAAGCAACTCATTACGCTCCTCGTCTACAGCTGCCTCTACCGCTCCTTCAAAAGTAGACGGCGCCTTAGACAGAACAAACCTGCGCACCGGATCCCTCAAGCCAGTGATGAACTGGGACGTCATCTGCTCCAGAAGCAGCTCTCTGGCGTGCTTTTGCTTCGAACTATCAGGCCCCTGTTCTCGCGCTAGGGTTTCGTTCCTAAGGAAGCGAAGGCGGGAGGCAAACGCGCGTGCGTCTTCCCCCGGCTTCTGCCGAGCGTCGAGGAACCGCCTGAGCTTTACGCTAGAAGGTTCCCTGTCAAAATATTTAAACGCTAGCTTTTTAAATTCAGCCAACGTGCCCGCCTTCCTGACTCCCTCATCTCTCCAGGCAAAATCATGTGCTGCCCCTGACATGCGACATTTCGCCATTCCCAGCTGTTGTGCATCCGTTAACCCGCCCATTTTGCACACCTGCTCCAACATGTCAAAAAATTCAACAATAGACGGACCCTGACCGTCGCCAGTGAATCTCTCCACCATGTTTGCTAATGCAAGTACGCTTGCCCCAAAGGGCTGTGCACTCGAGTGGGCTTCTTCCATATTAGACCAAATATAGTCAGTGCCTCAAGCTCCTCTCGCCGGGGGTGCAGTCCAGCTTTTGCCCAATGATTTAAGTGTGGACCCCACTTCTGACACCAATGTGATGAACCAGTTTCTTAAAATGGCCCTGGGTCCACACTGGGCATGAGGAGATTGATGCACAGACTCCAAAATGATTTTGAAGTGATTTAATTAAAGCATCTGGCTCGATGCCGCTTACGGAACATAAGCTGGGCTCGTCGTCGCGGGGCTGAGTCAGCGTGGTGTGGCACGGGCTCGATGAATGGCTGGTTGTCTGCAGCGGCCGGGCTGGGAGTTCCTCGTGGCTGTGCTGCCCTCGTTCTCGGCTGGTCGTTGGATGAGCTGCCAGGCGTGGAGGCGCGTTGGCGAAGGTCGAACGTTAGCGACGGCTAGACGCCGGGCTCAGGTCAATACGCAGCCCCCAGTCTTCTGCCTCGCTCCGTCTCCGGCCCTCTCGTCCACTCGCCCCGATCGCTCTCCCCATTCCTCCCGTCGGCTTCCGCTTTTAAAGCCTTTGCTTCTTTCTTCAGCCGTGGCCGCGCCTTTGTCCACTCCCCCGTGGCTCTCGAGGGGCGTGGATAATGACGGGGGACACTCAAGCGTCGTTCACAGGGCCGGTCGACGGTTACCATATATGGTCATGTTTCTCCGCCACAACCAAATATGGTCATGTCCTCTCCGCTGCGACCCAACGCCAGGACGGCGCGGCCAACCGTCCTCCAGGAAAAGTCACTGACCGGCTCGCCGTGGCACCGGTGCATGTGCACGAATCGTCCACAGTATCACATGGACACTTGTAAAACCGATGTGTTCAGATCTAGCTCGTATCGGTCTAAAACAGCTTGTCTCTTTGTTTTAGGCAAGAATACATGCTTTTCGCGCAGTTATGAGAGAAAACGTTTTGACGCGTATCACACGGACACATCAAAATCGATGTGTTCAGATCTAGCTCGTTCGGTCTAAAACAGCTTGTTTCGTTGTTTTAAGCACGAATACATGCTTTTCGCGAAGTTAGAGAAAAAGTTTTGACGCGTATCACACGGACACTTGTAAAAACCGATGTGTTCAGAACTAGCTCGTTTCGGTCTAAAACAGCTTGTCTCGTTGTAATAAGCACGAATACAAGCTTTTCGCGCAGTTATGAGAGAAAAAGTTTTGATGCGTATCACATGGACACTTGTGAAACCGTTTTGTTCAGATTTAGCTCGTTTCGGTCTAAAACAGCTTGTCTCGTTCTATGAAGCACGAATGCATGCTTTTCGCGCAGTTACGAGAGAAAAAAGTTTTGACGCGTATCACACGGACACTTGTAAAGATCTAGCTAGTTTTGGTCTAAAAACAGCTTGTTTCGTTGTATTAAGCACGAATCACACCGGACAGCTGTAAAACCGATGTTTTCAGATATAGCTCGTTTTGGTCTAAAACAGTTTATTTCGTTGTATTAAGCACGAATTTTCGCGCAGTTAAAATCGGTGTTCAGACTTAGCTCGTTTCGGTCTAAACAGCTTGTTTCGTTGTATTAAGCACGAATACAAGCTTTCCGCGCATTTATGAGACAAAAACTTTGACGCGTATCACATAGACACATGTAAAAACCGTTGTGTTCAGATTTAGCTAGTTTTGGTCAAAAAACAGCTTGTTTCACTGTATTAAGCGCGAATACATGCTTTTCGCGCCGTTATACGAGAAAAAGTTTTGACGCGTATCACATGGACACTTGTAAACCGATGTGTTCAGATTTAGCTCGTTTCGGTCTTAAAAAAGCTTGTTTCGTTGTTTTAAGCAAGATTACATGATTTTTCCTCGCAGTTACAAGAGAAAGTTCTGACGCGTATCTCGTGGACACTTGTAAAACCGATGTGTTCAGATCTAGCTAGTTTTGGTCTAAAACAGCTTGTTTCGTTGTATTAAGCCCGAATACATGCTTTTCGTGAAGTTATAGGAGAAAAAGTTTTGACGCGTTCACATGGACACTTGTAAAAACCGATGTGTTCATATTTAGCTCGTTTCGGTCTGAAACAGCTTGTTTCGTTGTATTAAGCACGATTACAAGCTTTTCGCCCAGTTATGAGAGAAAAAGTTTTGACGCGTATCACATGGACACTTGTAAAACCGTTGTGTTTATATTTAGCTCGTTTCGGTCTAAGAGAGCTGGTCTCGTTCTATTAAGCACGAATACATGCTTTTCGCGCAGCTACGAGAGAAAACGTTTTGACGCGTATCACACGGACACTTGTAAAACCGATGTGTTCAGATTTTGCTTGTTTCGGTCTAAAACAGCTTGTTTCGTTGTATTAAGCGCGAATACATGCTTTTCGCACAGTTATGAGAGAAAACGTTTTGACGCGTATCACACGGACACTTGTAAAACCGATGTGATCAGATCTAGCTAGTTTTGGTCTAAAACAGCTTGTTTCGATCTATTAAGCACGAATTTTCGCGCAGTTATAAGAGAAAAAGTTTTGACGCGTTAACATGGACACTTGTAAAACCGATGTGTTCAGATCTAGCTCGTTTCGGTCTAAAACAGCTTGTCTCGTTGTAATAAGCACGAATACAAGCTTTTCGCGCCGTTATGAGAGAAAAAGTTTTGACGCGTTTCACATGGACACTTGTAATACCGCGTTGTTCATATTTAGCTCGTTTCGGTCTAAAAACAGCTTGTTTCATTGTATTAAGCACGAATACATGCTTTTCGCGCAGTTATACAAGAAAAAGTTTTGACGCGTTCACATGAACACTTGTAAAACCGACGTGTTCAGATTTAGCTCGTTTCGGTCTAAAGCAGCTTGTTTCGTTGTATTAAGCGCGAATACATGCTTTTCGCGCAGTTATGAAAGAAAACGTTTTGACGCGTATCACACGAACACTTGTAAAACCGATGTGTTCAGATCTAGCTAGTTTTGGTCTAAAACAGCTTGTTTCATTGTATTAAGCACGAATACATGCTTTTCCGCGCAGTTATACGAGAAAACGTTTTGACGCGTTCACATGGACACTTGTAAAACCGATGTGTTCAGATTTACTCGTTTCGGTCTAAATCAGCTTGTCTCGTTCTATTAAAGCACGAATACATGCTTCTCGTGCATGTTATGAGAGAAAAAGTTTGACGCGTATCACACGGACACTTGTAAAACCGATGTGTTCAGATCTAGCTCGTATCGGTCTAAAACAGCTTGTCTCGTTGTTTTAAGCAGAATACATGCTTTTCGCGCCGTTATGAGAGAAAACGTTTTGACGCGTATCACACGGACACATGCAAAATCGATGTGTTCAGATCTAGCTCGTTTCGGTCTAAAACAGCTTGTTTCGTTGTTTTAAGCACGAATACATGCTTTTCGCGCAGTTATAAGAGAAACATTTTGACGCGTTCCACATGGAGACTTGTAAAACCGATGTGTTCAGATTTAGCGCTTTTCGGTCTAAAACAGCTTGTTTCGTATTAGGGACGAATACATGCTTTTCGCACAGTTACGAGAGAAAACGTTTTGACGCGTATCACACGGACACTTGTAAAACCGATATGTTCAGATCTAGCTCGTTTCTGTCTAAAACAGCTTGTTTCGTTGTATTAGGTACGAATAAATGCTTTTCGCACAGTTATGAGAGAAAAAGTTTTGACGCGTATCACACGGACACTTGTTAAAACTGATGTGTTCAGATCTAGCTGGTTTCGGTCTAAAACAGCTTGTCTCGTTGTAATAAGCAGACGAATACAAGCTTTTCGCGCAGTTATGAGAGGAAAAAGTGTTGACGCGTATTACATGGACACTTGTAAAACCGTTTTGTTCAGATTTAGCTCGTTTCGGTCTAAAACAGCTTGTCTCGTTCTATTAAGCACGAATACTTGATTTTCGGGCAGTTACGAGAGAAAAAGTTTTGACGCGTATCACACGGACACTTGTAAACCGACGTGTTCAGATTTTGCTCGTTTCGGTCTAAAACAGCTTGTTTCGTTGTATTAAGCAGGAATACATGCTTTTCGCGCAGTTATGAGAGAAAACGTTTTGGCGCTTATCACACGGACACTTGTAAAACCAATGTGTTAAGATCTAGCTAGTTTTTGGTCTAAAACAGCTTGTTTCTTGTATTAAGCACGAATACATGCTTTCGTGCAGTTATACGAGAACACGTTTTGACGCGTATCACACGGACAGTTGTAAAACCGATGTTTTCAGATCTAGCTCGTTTTGGTCTTAAACAGTTTGTTTCGATGTATTAAGCACACGAATTTTTGCGCAGTTATAAGAGAAAAAGTTTTGACGCGTATCACATGGACACTTGTAAAATCGGTGTTCAGATTTAGCTCGTTTCGGTCTAAACAGCTTGTTTCGTTGTATTAAGCACGAATACAAGCTTTTCACGCATTTATGAGAGACAAAAACTTTTGACGCGTATCACATCGACACTTGTAAAACCGTTGTGTTCAGATTTAGCTCGTTTCGCTCTAAAACAGCTTGTTTCGTTGTTTTAGGTACGAATACATGCTTTTCGCGCAGTTAGAGAAAAAGTTTTGACGCGTATCACATGGACGACTTGTAAAACCGATATGTTATGATTTAGCTCGTTTCGGTCTAAAAAAGCTTGTTTAGTTGTATTAAGCACGAATACATAATTTTTCGCGCAGTTATAAGAGAAAGTTCTGACGCGTATCACAATGGACACTTGTAAAACCGATATGTTCAGATCTAGCTAGTTTTGGTCTAAAACAGCTTGTTTTTGTTGTATTAAGCACGAATACATGCTTTTCGCGCAGTTATAGGAGAAAAAGTTTTGACGCGTTCACATGGACACTTGTAAAACCGATGTGTTCAGATTTAGCTCGTTTCGGTCTGAAACAGCATGTTTCGTTGTATTAAGCACGATTACAAGCTTTTCGCGCAGTTATGCAGAGAAAAAGTTTTGACGCGTATCACATGGACACTTGTAAAACCGATGTGTTTAGATTTAGCTCGTTTCGGTCTAAGAGAGCTTGTCTCGTTCTATTAGGCACGAATACATCCTTTTCGGGCAGTTACGAGAGAACGTTTTGACGCGTATCACACGGACACTTGTAAAACCGATGTGTTCAGATTTAGCTCGTTTCGGTCTAAAACAGCTTGTTTCGTTGTATTAAGCGCTAATACATGCTTTTCGCGCAGTTATGAGAGAAAACGTTTTGACGCGTACCACACGGACACTTGTAAAACCGATGTGTTCAGATCTAGCTAGTTTCGGTCTAAACAGCTTGTTTCGTTGTGTTAAGCACCAATACAAGCTTTTCGCGCATTTATGAGAGGACAAAAAACTTTTGACGCGTATCACATCGACACTTGTAAAAACCGTTGTGTTCAGATTTAGCTCGTTTCGCTCTAAAACAGCTTTTTTCGTTGTTTTAGGTACGAATACATGCTTTTCGCGCAGTTAGAGAGAAAGTTTTGACGCGTATCACATGGACACTTGTAAACCGATATGTTCAGATTTAGCTCATTTCGGTATAAAAAAGGCTTGCTTCGTTGTTTTAAGCACGAATACATAATTTTTCGCGCAGTTATAGGAGAAAGTTCTGACGCGTATCACATGGACACTTGTAAAACCGATGTGTTCAGATCTAGCTAGTTTTGGTCTAAAACAGCTTGTTTTGTTGTATTAAGCACGAATACATGCTTTTCGCGCAGTTATAGGAGAAAAAGTTTTGACGCGTTCACATGGACACTTGTAAAACCGATGTGTTCAGATTTAGCTCGTTTCGGTCTGAAACAGCTTGTTTCGTTGTATTAAGCACGAATTTTCGCGCAGTTATAAGAGAAAAAGTTTTGACGCGTATCACACGGACACTTGTAAAACCGTTGTGTTTAGATTTAGCTCGTTTCGGTCTAAGAGAGCTTGTCTCGTTCTATTAAGCACGAATACATCCTTTTCGCGCAGTTACGAGAGAAAACGTTTTGACGCGTATCACAACGGACACTTGTTAAAACCGATGTGTTCAGATTTAGCTCGTTCGGTCTAAAACACACTTGTTTCGTTGTATTAAGCGCGAATACATGCTTTTCGCGCAGTTATGAGAGAAACCGTTTTGATGCGCATCACACGGACATTTGTAAAACCGATGTGTTCAGATCTAGCTAGTTTTGGTCTAAAACAGCTTGTTTCGTTGTATTAAGCACGAATTTTCGCGCAGTTATAAGAGAAAAAGTTTTGACGCGTTAACATGGACACTTGTAAAACCGATGTGTTCAGATATAGCTCGTTTCGATCTAAAACAGCTTGTCTCATTGCAATAGGCACGAATACAAGCTTTTCGCGCCGTTATGAGAGAAAAAGTTTTGACGCGTTTCACATGGACACTTTTAATACCGCGTTGTTCAGATTTAGCTCGTTTCGGTCCTAGAACAGCTTGTCTCGTTGTATTAGGCCACGAAATACATGCTTTTCGCTAAGTTATAGGGAAAAAAAGAGTTGACGCGTTCACACGGACACTTGTAAAACCGATGTGTTCAGATCTAGCTCGTTTTGGTCAAAAACAGCTTGTTTCATTGTATTAAGCACGAATACATGCTTTTCGTGCAGTTATACGAGAAAAAGTTTTGACGCGTTCACATGAACACTTGTAAAACCGATGTGTTCAGATTTAGCTCGTATCGGTCTAAGTCAGCTTGTTCTCGTTCTATTAAGCAATGAATACATGCTTTTCCGCGCAGTGATTAGAGAAAAAGTTTTGACGCGTATCACACGGACGCTTGTAAAACCGGTGTGTTCAGATTTAGCTCGTTTTCGGTCTAAAACAGCTTGTTTCGTTGTTTTAAGCACGAATACATGCTTTTCGCGCAGTTATAAGAGAAAACGTTTTGACGCGTATCACATGTACACTTGTAAAACCGATGTTCAGATTTAGCTCGTTTCGGTCTAAAAAAGCTTGTTTCGTTGTATTAAGCACGAATACATGCTGTTGCGCCGTTATGAGAGAACACGTTTTGACGCGTATCACATGGACGCTTGTAAAACCGATGTCTTCAGATTTAGCTCGTTTTCTGTCTAACACAGCTTGTTTCGTTGTATTAGGCACGAATACATGCTTTTCGCACAGTTATGAGAGAAAAAGTTTTGACTCGTATCACACGGACACTTGTAAAACCGATGTTTTCAGATATAGCTCGTTTTGGTCTAAAACAGTTTGTTTCGTTGTATTAAGCACGAATTTTCGCGCAGTTATAAGAGAAAAAGTTTTGACGCGTATCACATGGGCGCTTGTAAAATCGGTGCTCAGATTTAGCTTGTTTCGGTCTAAACAGCTTGTTTCGTTGTATTTAGCACGAATACAAGCTTTTCGCGCATTTATGAGAGACAAAAACTTTTGACGCGTATCACATCGACACACTTGTAAAACCGTTGTGTTCAGATTTAGCTCGTTTCGGTCTAAAACAGCTTGTTTCGTTGTTTTAGGTACGAATACATGCTTTTCGCGCAGTTAGAAAGAAAGTTTTGACGCGTATCACATGGACACTTGTAAAACCGATGTGTTCAGATTTACCCCGTTTCGGTCTAAAAAAGCTTGTTTCGTTGTTTTAAGCACGAATACATGATTTTTCGCGCAGTTAATAAGAGAAAGTTCTGACGCGTATCACATGGACACTTGTAAAACCGATGTGTTCAGTTCTAGCTAGTTTTGGTCTAAAACAGCTTGTATCGTTGTATTAAGCACGAATACATGCTTTTCGCGCAGTTATAGGTGAAAAAGTTTTCACGCGTTCACATGGACACTTGTAAAACCAGATGTGTTCAGATTTAGCTCGTTTCGGTCTGAAACAGCTTGTTTCTGTTGTATTAAGCACGATTACAAGCTTTTCGCGCAGTTATGAGAGAAAAAACTTTTGACGCGTATCACTTGGACACTTGTAAAACCGTTGTGTTTAGATTTAGCTCGTTTCGGTCTAAGAGAGCTTGTCTCGTTCTATTAAACACGAATACATGCTTTTCGCGCCATTACGAGAGAAAACGTTTTGACGCGTATCACACGGACACTTGTAAAACCGATGTTGTTCAGATTCAGCTCGTTTCGGTCTAAGAGAGCTTGTCTCGTTCTATTAAGCACGAATACATTCTTTTCGCGCAGTTACGAGAGAAAACGTTTTGACGCGTATCCACTTGTAAAACCGATGTGTTCAGATTTAGCTCGTTTCGGTCTAAAACAGCTTGTTTCGTTGTATTAAGCGCGAATACATGCTTTTCGCGCAGTTATGAGAGAAAACGTTTTGACGCGTATCACACGAACACTTGTAAAACCGATGTGTTCAGATCTAGCTAGTTTTGGTCTAAAACAGCTTGTTTCGTTGTATTAAGCACGAATTTTCGCGCAGTTATAAGAGAAAAAGTTTTGACGCGTTAACATGGACACTTGTAAAACCGATGTGTACAGATCTAGCTCGTTTCGGTTTAAACAGCTTGTCTCATTGCAATAGGCACGAATACAAGCTTTTCGCGCCGTTATGAGAGAAAAAGTTTTGACGCCTTTCACATGGACGCTTGTAATACCGCCTTGTTCAGATTTAGCTCGTTTCGGTCTAAAACAGCTTGTCTCGTTGTATTAAGCACGAATACATGCTTTTCGCTAAGTTATAGGAAAAAAAGAGTTGACGCGTTCACACGGACACTTGTAAAACCGATGTGTTCAGATCTAGCTCGTTTTGGTCAAAAACAGCTTGTTTCATTCTATTAAGCACGAATACATGCTTTTCGTGCAGTTATACGAGAAAAAGTTTTGACGCGTTCACATGAACACTTGTAAAACCGATGTGTTCAGATTTAGCTCGTTTCGGTCTAAGTCAGCTTGTCTCGTTCTATTAGGCATGAATACATGCTTTTCGCGCAGTGATTAGAGAAAAAGTTTTGACGCGTAACACACGGACGCTTGTAAAACCGATGTGTTCAGATTTAGCTCGTTTCGGTCTAAAACAGCTTGTTTCGTTGTTTTAAGCCCGAATACATGCTTTTCGCGCAGTTATAAGAGAAAACGTTTTGACGCGTATAACATGTACACTTGTAAAACCGATGTTCAGATTTAGCTTGTTTCGGTCTAAAAAAGCTTGTTTCGTTGTATTAAGCACGAATACCTGCTGTTGCGCCGTTATGAGAGAACACGTTTTGACGCGTATCACATGGACGCTTGTAAAACCGATGTGTTCAGATTTAGCTCGTTTCGGTCTAAAACAGCTTGTTTCGTTGTATTAGGCACGAATACATGCTTTTCACACAGTTATGAGAGAAAAAGTTTTGACTCGTATCACACGGACACTTGTAAAACCGATGTGTTCAGATCTAGCTCATTTTGTCTAAAACAGCTTGTTTCGTTGTATTAAGCACGAATACAAGCTTTTCGCGCAGTTATAAGAGAAAAAATTTTGACGCGTATCACACGGACAGTTGTAAAACCGATGTTTTCAGATCTAGCTCGTTTTGGTCTAAAACAGTTTGTTTCGTTGTATTAAGCACGAATTTTCGCGCAGTTATAAGAGAAAAAGTTTTGACGCGTATCACAAGGGCACTTGTAAAATCGGTGCTCAGATTTAGCTTGTTTCGGTCTAAACAGCTTGTTTCGTTGTATTTAGCACGAATACAAGCTTTTCGCGCATTTATGAGAGACAAAAACTTTTGACGCGTATCACATCGACACTTGTAAAACCGTTGTGTTAAGATTTAGCTCGTTTCGGTCTAAAACAGCTTGTTTCGTTGTTTTAGGTACGAATACATGCTTTTCGCGCAGTTAGAGAAAAAGTTTTGACGCGTATCACATGGACACTTGTAAAACCGATGTGTTCAGATTTACCCCGTTTCGGTCTAAAAAAGCTTGTTTCGTTGTTTTAAGCACGAATACTTGATTTTTCGCGCAGTTATAAGAGAAAGTTCTGACGCGTATCACATGGACACTTGTAAAACCGATGTGTTCAGTTCTAGCTAGTTTTGGTCTAAAACAGCTTGTATCGTTGTATTAAGCACGAATACATGCTTTTCGCGCAGTTATAGGAGAATAAGTTTTCACGCGTTCACATGGACACTTGTAAAACCGATGTGTTCAGATTTAGCTCGTTTCGGTCTGAAACAGCTTGTTTCGTTGTATTAAGCACGATTACAAGCTTTTCGCGCAGTTATGAGAGAAAAACTTTTGACGCGTATCTCACGGACACTTGTAAAACCGATGTGTTCAGATTCAGCTCGTTTCGGTCTAAAACAGCTTTTTTCGTTGTATTAAGCGCGAATACATGCTTTTCGCGCAGTTATGAGAGAAAACGTTTTGACGAATATCACACGGACACTTGTAAAACCGATGTGTTCAGATCTAGCTAGTTTTGGTTTAAAACAGCTTGTTTCGTTGTATTAAGCGCGAATACATGCTTTTCGCGCAGTTATGAGAGAAAACGTTTTGACGAATATCACACGGACTCTTGTAAAACCGATGTGTTCAGATCTAGCTAGTTTTGGTTTAAAACAGCTTGTTTCGTTGTATTAAGCACGAATTTTCGCGCAGTTATAAGCGAAAAAGTTTTGGCGCGTTAACATGGACACTTGTAAAACCGATGTGTTCAGATCTAGCTTGTTTCGGTCTAAAACAGCTTGTCTCGTTGCAATAAGCACGAATACAAGCTTTTCGCGCCGTTATGAGAGAAAAAGTTTTGACGCGTTTCACATGGACACTTGTAATACCGCGTTGTTCAGATTTACCTCGTTTCGGTCTAAAACAGCTTCTCTCGTTGTATTAAGCACGAATACATGCTTTTCGCGCAGTTGTAGGAGAAAAAGTTTTGACGCGTTCACACGGACACTTGTAAAACCGATATGTTCAGATCTAGCTAGTTTTGGTCAAAAGCAGCTTGTTTCATTGTATTAAGCACGAGTACGTGCTTTTCGCGCAGTTATACGAGAAAAAGTTTTGACGCGTTCACATGAACACTTGTAAAAACGATGTGTTCAGATCTAGCTCGTTTCGGTCTAAAACAGCTTGTCTCGTTGTATTAAGCGCGAATACAAGCTTTTCGCGCAGTTATGAGAGAAAACGTTTTGACGAATATCACACGGACACTTGTAAAACCGATGTGTTCAGATTTAGCTCGTTTCGGTCTAAAACAGCTTGTTTCGTTGTTTTAAGCACGAATACATGCTTTTCGCGCAGTTAAAAGAGAAAAACTTTGGACGCGTATCACACGGACACTTGTAAAACCGATGTGTTCAATTTTAGCTAGTTTCGGTCTAAAACAGCTTGTTTCGTTGAATTAAGCACGAATACAAGCTTTTCGCGCAGTTATGAGACAAAAATTTTTGACGCGTATCACATGGACACTTGTAAAACCGATGTGTTCAGATCTAGCTCGTATCGGTCTAAAACAGCTTGTCTCGTTGTTTTAAGCAAGAATACATGCTTTTCGCGCAGTTATGAGAGAAAACGTTTAGACGCGTATCACACGGACACATCAAAATTGATGTGTTCAGATCTAGCTCGTTTCGGTCTAAAACAGCTTGTTTCGTTGTTTTAAGCACGAATACATGCTTTTCGCGAAGTTAGAGAAAAAGTTTTGACGCGTATCAAATGGACACTTGTAAAACCGATGTGTTAAGATCTAGCTAGTTTTGGTCTAAAACAGCTTGTTTCGTTGTATTAGGCACGAATACATGCTTTTCGTGCAGTTATACGAGAACACGTTTTGACGCGTATCACACGGACAGTTGTAAAACCGATGTTTTCAGATCTAGCTCGTTTTGGTCTTAAACAGTTTGTTTCGTTGTATTAAGCACGCATTTTCGCGCTGTTATAAGAGAAAAAGTTTTGACGCGTATCACATGGACACTTGTAAAATCGGTGTTCAGATTTAGCTCGTTTCGGTCTAAAACAGCTTGTTTCGTTGTATTAAGCACGAATACAAGCTGTTGTGCCGTTATGAGAGAACACGTTTTGACGCGTATCACACGGACACTTGTAAAACCGGTGTGTTCAGATTTAGCTCGTTTCGGTCTAAAACAGCTTGTTTCGTTGTATTAGGCACGAATACATGCTTTTCACACAGTTATGAGAGAAAAAGAGTTGACGCGTATCACACGGACACTTGTAAAACCGATGTGATCAGATCTAGCTAGTTTTGGTCTAAAACAGCTTGTTTCGATCTATTAAGCACGAATTTTCGCGCAGTTATAAGAGAAAAAGTTTTGACGCGTTAACATGGACACTTGTAAAACCGATGTGTTCAGATCTAGCTCGTTTCGGTCTAAAACAGCTTGTCTCCTTGTAATAAGCACGAATACAAGCTTTTCGCGCCGTTATGAGAGAAAAAGTTTTGACGCGTTTCACATGGACACTTGTAATACCGCGTTGTTCATATTTAGCTCGTTTCGGTCTAAAACAGCTTGTTTCATTGTATTAAGCACGAATACATGCTTTTCGCGCAGTTATACAAGAAAAAGTTTTGACGCGTTCACATGAACACTTGTAAAACCGACGTGTTCAGATTTAGCTCGTTTCGGTCTAAAGCAGCTTGTTTCGTTGTATTAAGCGCGAATACATGCTTTTCGCGCAGTTATGAAAGAAAACGTTTTGACGCGTATCACACGAACACTTGTAAAACCGATGTGTTCAGATCTAGCTAGTTTTGGTCTAAAACAGCTTGTCTCATTGTATTAAGCACGAATACATGCTTTTCGCGCAGTTATACGAGAAAACGTTTTGACGCGTTCACATGGACACTTGTAAAACCGATGTGTTCAGATTTACCTCGTTTCGGTCTAAATCAGCTTGTCTCGTTCTATTAAGCACGAATACATGCTTCTCGTGCAGTTATGAGAGAAAAAGTTTGGACGCGTATCACACGGACACTTGTAAAACCGATGTGTTCAGATCTAGCTCGTATCGGTCTAAAACAGCTTGTCTCGTTGTTTTAAGCAAGAATACATGCTTTTCGCGCCGTTATGAGAGAAAACGTTTTGACGCGTATCCCACGGACACATGCAAAATCGATGTGTTCAGATCTAGCTCGTTTCGGTCTAAAACAGCTTGTTTCGTTGTTTTAAGCACGAATACATGCTTTTCGCGCAGTTATAAGAGAAACATTTTTGACGCGTTCCACATGGAGACTTGTAAAACCGATGTGTTCAGATTTAGCGCTTTTCGGTCTAAAACAGCTTGTTTCGTATTAGGGACGAATACATGCTTTTCGCACAGTTACGAGAGAAAACGTTTTGACGCGTATCACACGGACACTTGTAAAACCGATATGTTCAGATCTAGCTCGTTTCTGTCTAAAACAGCTTGTTTCGTTGTATTAGGTACGAATAAATGCTTTTCGCACAGTTATGAGAGAAAAAGTTTTGACGCGTATCACACGGACACTTGTAAAACTGATGTGTTCAGATCTAGCTGGTTTCGGTCTAAAACAGCTTGTCTCGTTGTAATAAGCACGAATACAAGCTTTTCGCGCAGTTATGAGAGAAAAAGTGTTGACGCGTATTACATGGACACTTGTAAAACCGTTTTGTTCAGATTTAGCTCGTTTCGGTCTAAAACAGCTTGTCTCGTTCTATTAAGCACGAATACTTGATTTTCGGGCAGTTACGAGAGAAAAAGTTTTGACGCGTATCACACGGACACTTGTAAACCGACGTGTTCAGATTTTGCTCGTTTCGGTCTAAAACAGCTTGTTTCGTTGTATTAAGCAGGAATACATGCTTTTCGCGCAGTTATGAGAGAAAACGTTTTGGCGCTTATCACACGGACACTTGTAAAACCAATGTGTTAAGATCTAGCTAGTTTTGGTCTAAAACAGCTTGTTTCGTTGTATTAAGCACGAATACATGCTTTTCGTGCAGTTATACGAGAACACGTTTTGACGCGTATCACACGGACAGTTGTAAAACCGATGTTTTCAGATCTAGCTCGTTTTGGTCTTAAACAGTTTGTTTCGATGTATTAAGCACGAATTTTTGCGCAGTAATAAGAGAAAAAGTTTTGACGCGTATCACATGGACACTTGTAAAATCGGTGTTCAGATTTAGCTCGTTTCGGTCTAAACAGCTTGTTTCGTTGTTTTAGGTACGAATACATGCTTTTCGCGCAGTTAGAGAAAAAGTTTTGACGCGTATCACATGGACACTTGTAAAACCGATATGTTATGATTTAGCTCGTTTCGGTCTAAAAAAGCTTGTTTAGTTGTATTAAGCACGAATACATGATTTTTCGCGCAGTTATAAGAGAAAGTTCTGACGCGTATCACATGGACACTTGTAAAACCGATATGTTCAGATCTAGCTAGTTTTGGTCTAAAACAGCTTGTTTTGTTGTATTAAGCACGAATACATGCTTTTCGCGCAGTTATAGAGAAAAAGTTTTGACGCGTTCACATGGACACTTGTAAAACCGATGTGTTCAGATTTAGCTCGTTTCGGTCTGAAACAGCATGTTTCGTTGTATTAAGCACGATTACAAGCTTTTCGCGCAGTTATGAGAGAAAAAGTTTTGACGCGTATCACATGGACACTTGTAAAACCGATGTGTTTAGATTTAGCTCGTTTCGGTCTAAGAGAGCTTGTCTCGTTCTATTAAGCACGAATACATCCTTTTCGCGCAGTTACGAGAGAACGTTTTGACGCGTATCACACGGACACTTGTAAAACCGATGTGTTCAGATTTAGCTCGTTTCGGTCTAAAACAGCTTGTTTCGTTGTATTAAGCGCTAATACATGCTTTTCGCGCAGTTATGAGAGAAAACGTTTTGACGCGTACCACACGGACACTTGTAAAACCGATGTGTTCAGATCTAGCTAGTTTCGGTCTAAACAGCTTGTTTCGTTGTGTTAAGCACCAATACAAGCTTTTCGCGCATTTATGAGAGACAAAAACTTTTGACGCGTATCACATCGACACTTGTAAAACCGTTGTGTTCAGATTTAGCTCGTTTCGCTCTAAAACAGCTTTTTTCGTTGTTTTAGGTACGAATACATGCTTTTCGCGCAGTTAGAGAGAAAGTTTTGACGCGTATCACATGGACACTTGTAAACCGATATGTTCAGATTTAGCTCATTTCGGTCTAAAAAAGCTTGCTTCGTTGTTTTAAGCACGAATACATAATTTTTCGCGCAGTTATAGGAGAAAGTTCTGACGCGTATCACATGGACACTTGTAAAACCGATGTGTTCAGATCTAGCTAGTTTTGGTCTAAAACAGCTTGTTTCGTTGTATTAGGCACGAATACATGCTTTTCGTGCAGTTATACGAGAACACGTTTTGACGCGTATCACACGGACAGTTGTAAAACCGATGTGTTCAGATTTAGCTCGTTTCGGTCTGAAACAGCTTGTTTCGTTGTATTAAGCACGAATTTTCGCGCAGTTATAAGAGAAAAAGTTTTGACGCGTATCACACGGACACTTGTAAAACCGTTGTGTTTAGATTTAGCTCGTTTCGGTCTAAGAGAGCTTGTCTCGTTCTATTAAGCACGAATACATCCTTTTCGCGCAGTTACGAGAGAAAACGTTTTGACGCGTATCACACGGACACTTGTAAAACCGATGTGTTCAGATTTAGCTCGTTTCGGTCTAAAACAGCTTGTTTCGTTGTATTAAGCGCGAATACATGCTTTTCGCGCAGTTATGAGAGAAACCGTTTTGATGCGCATCACACGGACATTTGTAAAACCGATGTGTTCAGATCTAGCTAGTTTTGGTCTAAAACAGCTTGTTTCGTTGTATTAAGCACGAATTTTCGCGCAGTTATAAGAGAAAAAGTTTTGACGCGTTAACATGGACACTTGTAAAACCGATGTGTTCAGATATAGCTCGTTTCGATCTAAAACAGCTTGTCTCATTGCAATAGGCACGAATACAAGCTTTTCGCGCCGTTATGAGAGAAAAAGTTTTGACGCGTTTCACATGGACACTTGTAATACCGCGTTGTTCAGATTTAGCTCGTTTCGGTCTAGAACAGCTTGTCTCGTTGTATTAAGCACGAATACATGCTTTTCGCTAAGTTATAGGAAAAAAAGAGTTGACGCGTTCACACGGACACTTGTAAAACCGATGTGTTCAGATCTAGCTCGTTTTGGTCAAAAACAGCTTGTTTCATTGTATTAAGCACGAATACATGCTTTTCGTGCAGTTATACGAGAAAAAGTTTTGACGCGTTCACATGAACACTTGTAAAACCGATGTGTTCAGATTTAGCTCGTTTCGGTCTAAGTCAGCTTGTCTCGTTCTATTAAGCATGAATACATGCTTTTCGCGCAGTGATTAGAGAAAAAGTTTTGACGCGTATCACACGGACGCTTGTAAAACCGGTGTGTTCAGATTTAGCTCGTTTCGGTCTAAAACAGCTTGTTTCGTTGTTTTAAGCACGAATACATGCTTTTCGCGCAGTTATAAGAGAAAACGTTTTGACGCGTATCACATGTACACTTGTAAAACCGATGTTCAGATTTAGCTCGTTTCGGTCTAAAAAAGCTTGTTTCGTTGTATTAAGCACGAATACATGCTGTTGCGCCGTTATGAGAGAACACGTTTTGACGCGTATCACATGGACGCTTGTAAAACCGATGTGTTCAGATCTAGCTCATTTTGTCTAAAACAGCTTGTTTCGTTGTATTAAGCACGAATACAAGCTTTTCGCGCAGTTATAAGAGAAAAAGTTTTGACGCGTATCACACGGACAGTTGTAAAACCGATGTTTTCAGATCTAGCTCGTTTTGGTCTAAAACAGTTTGTTTCGTTGTATTAAGCACGAATTTTCGCGCAGTTATAAGAGAAAAAGTTTTGACGCGTATCACAAGGGCACTTGTAAAATCGGTGCTCAGATTTAGCTTGTTTCGGTCTAAACAGCTTGTTTCGTTGTATTTAGCACGAATACAAGCTTTTCGCGCATTTATGAGAGACAAAAACTTTTGACGCGTATCACATCGACACTTGTAAAACCGTTGTGTTAAGATTTAGCTCGTTTCGGTCTAAAACAGCTTGTTTCGTTGTTTTAGGTACGAATACATGCTTTTCGCGCAGTTAGAGAAAAAGTTTTGACGCGTATCACATGGACACTTGTAAAACCGATGTGTTCAGATTTACCCCGTTTCGGTCTAAAAAAGCTTGTTTCGTTGTTTTAAGCACGAATACTTGATTTTTCGCGCAGTTATAAGAGAAAGTTCTGACGCGTATCACATGGACACTTGTAAAACCGATGTGTTCAGTTCTAGCTAGTTTTGGTCTAAAACAGCTTGTATCGTTGTATTAAGCACGAATACATGCTTTTCGCGCAGTTATAGGAGAATAAGTTTTCACGCGTTCACATGGACACTTGTAAAACCGATGTGTTCAGATTTAGCTCGTTTCGGTCTGAAACAGCTTGTTTCGTTGTATTAAGCACGATTACAAGCTTTTCGCGCAGTTATGAGAGAAAAACTTTTGACGCGTATCACATGGACACTTGTAAAACCGTTGTGTTTAGATTTAGCTCGTTTCGGTCCAAGAGAGATTGTCTCGTTCTATTAAACACGAATACATGCTTGTCGCGCCGTTACGAGAGAAAACGTTTTGACGCGTATCACACGGACACTTGTAAAACCGATGTGTTCAGATTCAGCTCGTTTCGGTCTAAAACAGCTTTTTTCGTTGTATTAAGCGCGAATACATGCTTTTCGCGCAGTTATGAGAGAAAACGTTTTGACGAATATCACACGGACACTTGTAAAACCGATGTGTTCAGATCTAGCTAGTTTTGGTTTAAAACAGCTTGTTTCGTTGTATTAAGCACGAATTTTCGCGCAGTTATAAGCGAAAAAGTTTTGACGCGTTAACATGGACACTTGTAAAACCGATGTGTTCAGATCTAGCTTGTTTCGGTCTAAAACAGCTTGTCTCGTTGCAATAAGCTCGAATACAAGCTTTTCGCGCCGTTATGAGAGAAAAAGTTTTGACGCGTTTCACATGGACACTTGTAATACCGCGTTGTTCAGATTTAGCTCGTTTCGGTCTAAAACAGCTTCTCTCGTTGTATTAAGCACGAATACATGCTTTTCGCGCAGTTGTAGGAGAAAAAGTTTTGACGCGTTCACACGGACACTTGTAAAACCGATATGTTCAGATCTAGCTAGTTTTGGTCAAAAGCAGCTTGTTTCATTGTATTAAGCACGAGTACGTGCTTTTCGCGCAGTTATACGAGAAAAAGTTTTGACGCGTTCACATGAACACTTGTAAAAACGATGTGTTCAGATCTAGCTCGTTTCGGTCTAAAACAGCTTGTCTCGTTGTATTAAGCGCGAATACAAGCTTTTCGCGCAGTTATGAGAGAAAACGTTTTGACGAATATCACACGGACACTTGTAAAACCGATGTGTTCAGATTTAGCTCGTTTCGGTCTAAAACAGCTTGTTTCGTTGTTTTAAGCACGAATACATGCTTTTCGCGCAGTTAAAAGAGAAAAACTTTGGACGCGTATCACACGGACACTTGTAAAACCGATGTGTTCAATTTTAGCTAGTTTCGGTCTAAAACAGCTTGTTTCGTTGTATTAAGCACGAATACAAGCTTCTCGCGCAGTTATGAGACAAAAATTTTTGACGCGTATCACATGGACACTTGTAAAACCGATGTGTTCAGATCTAGCTCGTATCGGTCTAAAACAGCTTGTCTCGTTGTTTTAAGCAAGAATACATGCTTTTCGCGCAGTTATGAGAGAAAACGTTTAGACGCGTATCACACGGACACATCAAAATTGATGTGTTCAGATCTAGCTCGTTTCGGTCTAAAACAGCTTGTTTCGTTGTTTTAAGCACGAATACATGCTTTTCGCGAAGTTAGAGAAAAAGTTTTGACGCGTATCAAATGGACACTTGTAAAACCGATATGTTCAGATTTAGCTCGTTTCGGTCTAAAACAGCTTGTTTCGTTGTTTTAAGCAAGAATACATGCTTTTCGCGCAGTTATAAGAGAAACATTTTTGACGCGTTCCAGATGGAGACTGGTAAAACCGATGTGTTCAGATTTAGCTCGTTTCGGTCTAAAACAGCTTGTTTCGTTGTATTAGGCACGAATAAATGCTTTTCGCACAGTTATGAGAGAAAAAGATTTGACGCGTATCACACGGACACTTGTAAAACTGATGTGTTCAGATCTAGCTCGTTTCGGTCTAAAACAGCTTGTCTCGTTGTAATAAGCACGAATACAAGCTTTTCGCGCAGTTATGAGAGAAAAAGTGTTGACGCGTATCACATGGACACTTGTAAAACCGTTTTGTTCAGATTTGGCTCGTTTCGGTCAAAAACAGCTTCTTTCGTATTAGGCACGAGTACATGCTTTTCGCACAGTTACGAGAGAAAAAGTTTTGACGCGTATCACACGGACACTTGTAAACCGATGTGTTCAGATTTTGCTCGTTTCGGTCTAAAACAGCTTGTTTCGTTGTATTAAGCAGGAATACATGCTTTTCGCGCAGTTATGAGAGAAAACGTTTTGACGCGTATCACACGGACACTTGTAAAACCGATGTGTTAAGATCTAGCTAGTTTTGGTCTAAAACAGCTTGTTTCGTTGTATTAGGCACGAATACATGCTTTTCGTGCAGTTATACGAGAACACGTTTTGACGCGTATCACACGGACAGTTGTAAAACCGATGTTTTCAGATCTAGCTCGTTTTGGTCTTAAACAGTTTGTTTCGTTGTATTAAGCACGCATTTTCGCGCTGTTATAAGAGAAAAAGTTTTGACGCGTATCACATGGACACTTGTAAAATCGGTGTTCAGATTTAGCTCGTTTCGGTCTAAAACAGCTTGTTTCGTTGTATTAAGCACGAATACAAGCTGTTGTGCCGTTATGAGAGAACACGTTTTGACGCGTATCACACGGACACTTGTAAAACCGGTGTGTTCAGATTTAGCTCGTTTCGGTCTAAAACAGCTTGTTTCGTTGTATTAGGCACGAATACATGCTTTTCACACAGTTATGAGAGAAAAAGAGTTGACGCGTATCACATGGACACTTGTAAAACCGATATGTAATGATTTAGCTCGTTTCGGTCTAAAAAAGCTTGTTTCGTTGTATTAAGCACGAATACATGATTTTTCGCGCAGTTATAAGAGAAAGTTCTGACGCGTATCACATGGACACTTGTAAAACCGATATGTTCAGATCTAGCTAGTTTTGGTCTAAAACAGCTTGTTTTGTTGTATTAAGCACGAATACATGCTTTTCGCGCAGTTATAGGAGAAAAAGTTTTGACGCGTTCACATGGACACTTGTAAAACCGATGTGTTCAGATTTAGCTCGTTTCGGTCTGAAACAGCATGTTTCGTTGTATTAAGCACGATTACAAGCTGTTCGCGCAGTTATGAGAGAAAAAGTTTTGACGCGTATCACATGGACGCTTGTAAAACCGTTGTGTTTAGATTTAGCTCGTTTCAGTCTAAGAGAGCTTGTCTCGTTCTATTAAGCACGAATACACCCTTTTCGCGCCGTTACGAGAGAACGTTTTGACGCGTATCACACGGACACTTGTAAAACCGATGTGTTCAGATTTAGCTCGTTTCGGTCTAAAACAGCTTGTTTCGTTGTATTAAGCGCGAATACATGCTTTTCGCGCAGTTATGAGAGAAAACGTTTTGACGCGTACCACACGGACACCTGTAAAACCGATGTGTTCAGATCTAGCTAGTTTCGGTCTAAACAGCTTGTTTCGTTGTATTAAGCACCAATACAAGCTTTTCGCGCATTTATGAGAGACAAAAACTTTTGACGCGTATCACATCGACACTTGTAAAACCGTTGTGTTCAGATTTAGCTCGTTTCGGTCTAAAAAAGCTTGTTTCGTTGTATTAAGCACGAATACATGATTTTTCGCGCAGTTATAAGAGAAAGTTCTGACGCGTATCACATGGACACTTGTAAAACCGATGTGTTCAGCTCTAGCTAGTTTTGGTCTAAAACAGCTTGTTTTGTTGTATTAAGCACGAATACATGCTTTTCGCGCAGTTATAGGAGAAAAAGTTTTGACGCGTTCACATGGACACTTGTAAAACTGATGTGTTCAGATTCAACTCGTTTCGGTCTGAAACAGCTTGTTTCGTTGTATTAAGCACGAATTTTCGCGCAGTTATAAGAGAAAAAGTTTTGACGCGTATCACACGGACACTTGTAAAACCGTTGTGTTTAGATTTAGCTCGTTTCGGTCTAAGAGAGCTTGTCTCGTTCTATTAGGCACGAATACATCCTTTTCGCGCAGTTACGAGAGAAAACGTTTTGACGCGTATCACACGGACACTTGTAAAACCGATGTGTTCAGATTTAGCTCGTTTCGGTCTAAAACAGCTTGTTTCGTTGTATTAAGCGCGAATACATGCTTTTCGCGCAGTTATGAGAGAAAACGTTTTGACGCGCATCACACGGACACTTGTAAAACCGATGTGTTCAGATCTAGCTAGTGTTGGTCTAAAACAGCTTGTTTCGTTGTATTAAGCACGAATTTTCGCGCAGTTATAAGAGAAAAAGTTTTGACGCGTTAACATGAACACTTGTAAAACCGATGTGTTCAGATTTAGCTCGTTTCGGTCTAAGTCAGCTTGTCTCGTTCTATTAAGCATGAATACATGCTTTTCGCGCAGTGATTAGAGAAAAAGTTTTGACGCGTATCACACGGACGCTTGTAAAACCGGTGTGTTCAGATTTAGCTCGTTTCGGTCTAAAACAACTTGTTTCGTTGTTTTAAGCACGAATACATGCTTTTCGCGCAGTTATAAGAGAAAACGTTTTGACGCGTATCACATGTACACTTGTAAAACCGATGTTCAGATTTAGCTCGTTTCGGTCTAAAAAAGCTTGTTTCGTTGTATTAAGCACGAATACATGCTGTTGCGCCGTTATGAGAGAACAAGTTTTGACGCGTATCACATGGACGCTTGTAAAACCGATGTGTTCAGATTTAGCTCGTTTCGGTCTAAAACAGCTTGTTTCGTTGTATTAGGCACGAATACATGCTTTTCACACAGTTATGAGAGAAAAAGATTTGACTCGTATCACACGGACACTTGTAAAACCGATGTTTTCAGATCTAGCTCGTTTTGGTCTAAAACAGTTCGTTTCGTTGTATTAAGCACGAATTTTCGCGCAGTTATAAGAGAAAAAGTTTTGACGCGTATCACATGGGCACTTGTAAAATCGGTGCTCAGATTTAGCTTGTTTCGGTCTAAACAGCTTGTTTCGTTGTATTTAGCACGAATACAAGCTTTTCGCGCATTTATGAGAGACAAAAACTTTTGACGCGTATCACATCGACACTTGTAAAACCGTTGTGTTCAGATTTAGCTCGTTTCGGTCTAAAACAGCTTGTTTCGTTGTTTTAGGTACGAATACATGCTTTTCGCGCAGTTAGAGAAAAAGTTTTGACGCGTATCACATGGACACTTATAAAACCGATGTGTTCAGATTTACCCCGTTTCGGTATAAAAAAGCTTGTTTCGTTGTTTTAAGCACGAATACATGATTTTTCGCGCAGTTATAAGAGAAAAATCTGACGCGTATCACATGGACACTTGTAAAACCGATGTGTTCAGTTGTAGCTAGTTTTGGTCTAAAACAGGTTGTATCGTTGTATTAAGCACGAATACATGCTTTTCGCGCAGTTATAGGAGAAAAAGTTTTCACGCGTTCACATGGACACTTGTAAAACCGATGTGTTCAGATTTAGCTCGTTTCGGTCTGACACAGCTTGTTTCGTTGTATTAAGCACGATTACAAGCTTTTCGCGCAGTTATGAGAGAAAAACCTTTGACGCGTATCACATGGACACTTGTAAAACCGTTGTGTTTAGATTTAGCTCGTTTCGGTCTAAGAGAGCTTGTCTCGTTCTATTAAACACGAATACATGCTTTTCGCGCCATTACGAGAGAAAACGTTTTGACGCGTATCACACGGACACTTGTAAAACCGATGTGTTCAGATTCAGCTCGTTTCGGTCTAAAACAGCTTTTTTCGTTGTATTAAGCGCGAATACATGCTTTTCGCGCAGTTATGAGAGAAAACGATTTGACGCGCATCACACGGACACTTGTAAAACCGATGTGTTCAGATCTAGCTAGTTTTGGTCTAAAACAGCTTGTTTCGTTGTATTAAGCACGAATTTTCGCGCAGTTATAAGAGAAAAAGTTTTGACGCGTTAACATGGACACTTGTAAAACCGATGTGTTCAGATCTAGCTCGTTTCGATCTAAAACAGCTTGTCTCATTGCAATAGGCACGAATACAAGCTTTTCGCGCCGTTATGAGAGAAAAAGTTTTGACGCGTTTCACATGGACACTTGTAATACCGCGTTGTTCAGATTTAGCTCGTTTCGGTATAGAACAGCTTGTCTCGTTGTATTAAGCACGAATACATGCTTTTCGCTAAGTTATAGGAAAAAAAGAGTTGACGCGTTCACACGAACACTTGTAAAACCGATGTGTTCAGATCTAGGTCGTTTTGGTCAAAAACAGCTTGTTTCATTGTATTAAGCACGAATACATGCTTTTCGTGCAGTTATACGAGAAAATGTTTTGACGCGTTCACATGAACACTTGTAAAACCGATGTGTTCAGATTTAGCTCGTTTCGGTCTAAGTCAGCTTGTCTCGTTCTATTAAGCATGAATACATGCTTTTCGCGCAGTGATTAGAGAAAAAGTTTTGACGCGTATCACACGGACGCTTGTAAAACCGGTGTGTTCAGATTTAGCTCGTTTCGGTCTAAAACAACTTGTTTCGTTGTTTTAAGCACGAATACATGCTTTTCGCGCAGTTATAAGAGAAAACGTTTTGACGCGTATCACATGTACACTTGTAAAACCGATGTTCAGATTTAGCTCGTTTCGGTCTAAAAAAGCTTGTTTCGTTGTATTAAGCACGAATACATGCTGTTGCGCCGTTATGAGAGAACACGTTTTGACGCGTATCACATGGACGCTTGTAAAACCGATGTGTTCAGATTTAGCTCGTTTCGGTCTAAAACAGCTTGTTTCGTTGTATTAGGCACGAATACATGCTTTTCACACAGTTATAAGAGAAAAAGTTTTGACTCGTATCACACGGACACTTGTAAAACCGATGTTTTCAGATCTAGCTTGTTTTGGTCTAAAACAGTTTGTTTCGTTGTATTAAGCACGAATTTTCGCGCAGTTATAAGAGAAAAAGTTTTGACGCGTATCACATGGGCACTTGTAAAATCGGTGCTCAGATTTAGCTTGTTTCGGTCTAAACAGCTTGTTTCGTTGTATTTAACACGAATACAAGCTTTTCGCGCATTTATGAGAGACAAAAACTTTTGACGCGTATCACATCGACACTTGTAAAACCGTTGTGTTCAGATTTAGCTCGTTTCGGTCTAAAACTGCTTGTTTCGTTGTTTTAGGTACGAATACATGCTTTTCGCGCAGTTAGAGAAAAAGTTTTGACGCGTATCACATGGACACTTATAAAACCGATGTGTTCAGATTTACCCCGTTTCGGTCTAAAAAAGCTTGTTTCGTTGTTTTAAGCACGAATACATGATTTTTCGCGCAGTTATAAGAGAAAGTTCTGACGCGTATCACATGGACACTTGTAAAACCGATGTGTTCAGTTCTAGCTAGTTTTGGTCTAAAACAGCTTGTATCGTTGTATTAAGCACGAATACATGCTTTTCGCGCAGTTATAGGAGAAAAAGTTTTCACGCGTTCACATGGACACTTGTAAAACCGATGTGTTCAGATTTAGCTCGTTTCGGTCTGACACAGCTTGTTTCGTTGTATTAAGCACGATTACAAGCTTTTCGCGCAGTTACGAGAGAAAACGTTTTGACGCGTATCACACGGACACTTGTAAAACCGATGTGTTCAGATTTAGCTCGTTTCGGTCTAAAACAGCTTGTTTCGTTGTATTAAGCGCGAATACATGCTTTTCGCGCAGTTATGAGAGAAAACGTTTTGACGCGTATCACACGGACACTTGTAAAACCGATGTGTTCAGATCTAGCTAGTTTTGGTCTAAAACAGCTTGTTTCGTTGTATTAAGCACGAATTTTCGCGCAGTTATAGTAGAAAAAGTTTTGACGCGTTAACATGGACACTTGTAAAACCGATGTGTTCAGATCTATCTCGTTTCGATCTAAAACAGCTTGTCTCATTGCAATAGGCACGAATAAAGCTTTTCGCGCCGTTATGATAGAAAAAGTTTTGACGCGTTTCACATGAACACTTGTAATACCGCGTTGTTCAGATTTAGCTCGTTTCGGTCTAGAACAGCTTGTCTCGTTGTATTAAGCACGAATACATGCTTTTCGCTAAGTTATAGGAAAAAAAGAGTTGACGCGTTCACACGGACACTTGTAAAACCGATGTGTTCAGATCTAGCTCGTTTTGGTCAAAAACAGCTTGTTTCATTGTATTAAGCACGAATACATGCTTTTCGTGCAGTTATACGAGAAAAAAGTTTTGACGCGTTCACATGAACACTTGTAAAACCGATGTGTTCAGATTTAGCTCGTTTCGGTCTAAGTCAGCTTGTGTCGTTTTATTAAGCATGAATACATGCTTTTCGCGCAGTGATTAGAGAAAAAGTTTTGACGCGTATCACACGGACGCTTGTAAAGCCGATGTGTTCAGATTTAGCTCTTTTCGGTCTAAAAGAGCTTGTTTCGTTGTTTTAAGCACAAATACATGCTTTTCGCGCAGTTATCAGAGAAAACGTTTTGACGCGTATCACATGTACACTTGTAAAACCGATGTTCACGTTTAGCTCGTTTCGGTCTAAAAAAGCTTGTTTCGTTGTATTAAGCACGAATACATGCTGTTGCGCCGTTATGAGAGAACACGTTTTGACGCGTATCACATGGACGCTTGTAAAACCGATGTGTTCAGATTTAGCTCGTTTCGGTCTAAAACAGCTTGTTTCTTTGTATTAGGCACAAATACATGCTTTTCACACAGTTATGAGAGAAAAAGTTTTGACTCGTATCACACGGACACTTGTAAAACCGATGTGTTCAGATCTAGATCATTTTGTCTAAAACAGCTTGTTTCGTTGTATTAAGCACGAATACAAGCTTTTCGCGCAGTTATAAGAGAAAAAGTTTTGACGCGTATCACACGGACAGTTGTAAAACCGATGTTTTCAGATCTAGCTCGTTTTGGTCTAAAACAGTTTGTTTCGTTGTATTAAGCACGAATTTTCGCGCAGTTATAGAGAAAAAGTTTTGACGCGTATCACATCGGCACTTGTAAAACCGATGTGTTCAGATTCAGCTCGTTTCGGTCTAAAACAGCTTTTTTCGTTGTATTAAGCGCGAATACATGCTTTTCGCGCAGTTATGGGAGAAAACGTTTTGACGAATATCACACGGACACGTGTAAAACCGATGTGTTCAGATCTAGCTAGTTTTGGTTTAAAACAGCTTGTTTCGTTGTATTAAGCACGAATTTTCGCGCAGTTATAAGCGAAAAAGTTTTGACGCGTTAACATGGACACTTGTAAACCCGATGTGTTCAGATCTAGGTTGGTTTGGTCAAAAACAGCTTGTCTCGTTGCAATAAGCACGAATACAAGCTTTTCGCGCCGTTATGAGAGAAAAAGTTTTGACGCGTTTCACATGGACACTTGTAATACCGCGTTGTTCAGATTAAGCTCGTTTCGGTCTAAAACAGCTTGTCTCGTTGTATTAAGCACGAATACATGCTTTTCGCGCAGTTGTAGGAGAAAAAGTTTTGACGCGTTCACACGGACACTTGTAAAACCGATGTGTTCAGATGTAGCTAGTTTTGGTCAAAAACAGCTTGTTTCATTGTATTAAGCACGAGTACGTGCTTTTCGCGCAGTTATACGAGAAAAAGTATTGACGCGTTCACATGAACACTTGTAAAAACGATGTGTTCAGATTTAGCTTGTTTCGGTCTAAATCAGCTTGTCTCGTTCTATTAAGCACGAATACATGCTTCTCGTGCAGTTATGAGAGAAAAAGTTTGGACGCGTATCACACGGACACTTGTAAAACCGATGTGTTCAATTTTAGCTAGTTTCGGTCTAAAACAGCTTGTTTCGTTGTATTAAGCAGGTATACATGCTTTTCGCGCAGTTGTAGGAGAAAAAGTTTTGACGCGTATCACACGGACACTTGTAAAACCGAAGTGTTCAGATTTAGCTAGTTTTGGTCTAAAACAGCTTGTTTTGTTGTATTAAGCACGAATACATGCTTTTCGCGCAGTTATAAGAGAAAAAGTTTTGACGCGTATCACATGTACACTTGTAAAACCGATGTTCAGATTTAGCTCGTTTCGGTCTAAAACAGCTTGTTTCGTTGTATTAAGCACGAATACATGCTGTTGTGCCGTCATGAGAGAACACGTTTTGACGCGTATCACACGGACACTTGTAAAACCGATGTGTTCAGATTTAGCTCGTTTCGGTCTAAAACAGCTTGTTTCGTTGTTTTAAGCACGCGTTCCACATGGGCACTTGTAAAACTGATGTGTTCAGATTTAGCTCGTTTCGGTTTAAATCAGCTTGTTTCGTTGTATTAGGCACGAATACTTGCTTTTCGCACAGTTATGAGAAAAAGTTTTGAAACATATCACACGGACACTTGTAAAACCGATGTGTTCAGATCTAGCTCGTTTCGGTCTAAAACAGCTTGTTTCGTTGTATTAAGCACGAATACATGCTGTTGTGCCGTCATGAGAGAACACGTTTTGACGCGTATCACACGGACACTTGTAAAACCGATGTGTTCAGATTTAGCTCGTTTCGGTCTAAAACAGCTTGTTTCGTTGTTTTAAGCACGCGTTCCACATGGGCACTTGTAAAACTGATGTGTTCAGATTTAGCTCGTTTCGGTTTAAAACAGCTTGTTTCGTTGTATTAGGCACGAATACTTGCTTTTCGCACAGTTATGAGAGAAAAAGTTTTGACACATATCACACGGACACTTGTAAAACCGATGTGTTCAGATCTAGCTCCTTTGGTCTAAACAGCTTGTTTCGTTGTATTAAGCACGAATACAAGCTTTTCGCGCAGTTAAGAGAGAAAACGTTTTGACGAATATCACACGGACACTTGTAAAACCGATGTGTTCAGATCTGGCTAGTTTTGGTTTAAAACAGCTTGTTTCGTTGTATTAAGCACGAATTTTCGCGCAGTTATAAGAGCAAAAGTTTTGACGCGTTAACATGGACACTTGTAAAACCGATGTGTTCAGATCTTGCTTGTCTCGGTCTAAAACAGCTTGTTTCGTTGTATTAGGCACGAATACATGCTTTTCACACAGTTATGAGAAAAAGTTTTGACTCGTATCACAGGGACACTTGTAAAACCGATGTGTTCAGATCTAGATCATTTTGTCTAAAACAGCTTGTTTCGTTGTATTAAGCACGAATACAAGCTTTTCGCGCAGTTATAAGAGAAAAAGTTTTGACGCGTATCACACGGACAGTTGTAAAACCGATGTTTTCAGATCTAGCTCGTTTTGGTCTAAAACAGTTTGTTTCGTTGTATTAAGCACGAATTTTCGCGCAGTTATAAGAGAAAAAGTTTTGACGCGTATCACATCGGCACTTGTAAAACCGATGTGTTCAGATTCAGCTCGTTTCGGTCTAAAACAGCTTTTTTCGTTGTATTAAGCGCGAATACATGCTTTTCGCGCAGTTATGGGAGAAAACGTTTTGACGAATATCACACGGACACTTGTAAAACCGATGTGTTCAGATCTAGCTAGTTTTGGTTTAAAACAGCTTGTTTCGTTGTATTAAGCACGAATTTTCGCGCAGTTATAAGCGAAAAAGTTTTGACGCGTTAACATGGACACTTGTAAACCCGATGTGTTCAGATCTAGCTTGTTTCGGTCTAAAACAGCTTGTCTCGTTGCAATAAGCACGAATACAAGCTTTTCGCGCCGTTATGAGAGAAAAAGTTTTGACGCGTTTCACATGGACACTTGTAATACCGCGTTGTTCAGATTTAGCTCGTTTCGGTCTAAAACAGCTTGTCTCGTTGTATTAAGCACGAATATATGCTTTTCGCGCAGTTGTAGGAGAAAAAGTTTTGACGCGTTCACACGGACACTTGTAAAACCGAGGTGTTCAGATCTAGCTAGTTTTGGTCAAAAACAGCTTGTTTCATTGTATTAAGCACGAGTACGTGCTTTTCGCGCAGTTATACGAGAAAAAGTTTTGACGCGTTCACATGAACATTTGTAAAAACGATGTGTTCAGATTTAGCTCGTTTCGGTCTAAATCAGCTTGTCTCGTTCTATTAAGCACGAATACATGCTTTTCGCGCAGTTATGAGAGAAAAAGTATTGACGCGTATCACACGGACACTTGTAAAACCGATGTGTTCAGATTTAGCTAGTTTTGGTCTAAAACAGCTTGTTTTGTTGTATTAAGCACGAATACATGCTTTTCGCGCAGTTATAAGAGAAAAAGTTTTGACGCGTATCACATGTACACTTGTAAAACCGATGTTCAGATTTAGCTCGTTTCGGTCTAAAACAGCTTGTTTCGTTGTATTAAGCACGAATTTTCGCGCAGTTATAAGAGCAAAAGTTTTGACGCGTTAACATGGACACTTGTAAAACCGATGTGTTCAGATCTAGCTTGTCTCGGTCTAAAACAGCTTGTTTCGTTGTATTAGGCACGAATACATGCTTTTCACACAGTTATGAGAAAAAGTTTTGACTCGTATCACAGGGACACTTGTAAAACCGATGTGTTCAGATCTAGATCATTTTGTCTAAAACAGCTTGTTTCGTTGTATTAAGCACGAATACAAGCTTTTCGCGCAGTTATAAGAGAAAAAGTTTTGACGCGTATCACACGGACAGTTGTAAAACCGATGTTTTCAGATCTAGCTCGTTTTGGTCTAAAACAGTTTGTTTCGTTGTATTAAGCACGAATTTTCGCGCAGTTATAAGAGAAAAAGTTTTGACGCGTATCACATCGGCACTTGTAAAACCGATGTGTTCAGATTCAGCTCGTTTCGGTCTAAAACAGCTTTTTTCGTTGTATTAAGCGCGAATACATGCTTTTCGCGCAGTTATGGGAGAAAACGTTTTGACGAATATCACACGGACACTTGTAAAACCGATGTGTTCAGATCTAGCTAGTTTTGGTTTAAAACAGCTTGTTTCGTTGTATTAAGCACGAATTTTCGCGCAGTTATAAGCGAAAAAGTTTTGACGCGTTAACATGGACACTTGTAAACCCGATGTGTTCAGATCTAGCTTGTTTCGGTCTAAAACAGCTTGTCTCGTTGCAATAAGCACGAATACAAGCTTTTCGCGCCGTTATGAGAGAAAAAGTTTTGACGCGTTTCACATGGACACTTGTAATACCGCGTTGTTCAGATTTAGCTCGTTTCGGTCTAAAACAGCTTGTCTCGTTGTATTAAGCACGAATATATGCTTTTCGCGCAGTTGTAGGAGAAAAAGTTTTGACGCGTTCACACGGACACTTGTAAAACCGATGTGTTCAGATCTAGCTAGTTTTGGTCAAAAACAGCTTGTTTCATTGTATTAAGCACGAGTACGTGCTTTTCGCGCAGTTATACGAGAAAAAGTTTTGACGCGTTCACATGAACACTTGTAAAAACGATGTGTTCAGATTTAGCTCGTTTCGGTCTAAATCAGCTTGTCTCGTTCTATTAAGCACGAATACATGCTTTTCGCGCAGTTATGAGAGAAAAAGCATTGACGCGTATCACACGGACACTTGTAAAACCGATGTGTTCAGATTTAGCTAGTTTTGGTCTAAAACAGCTTGTTTTGTTGTATTAAGCACGAATACATGCTTTTCGCGCAGTTATAAGAGAAAAAGTTTTGACGCGTATCACATGTACACTTGTAAAACCGATGTTCAGATTCAGCTCGTTTCGGTCTAAAACAGCTTGTTTCGTTGTATTAAGCACGAATACATGCTGTTGTGCCGTCATGAGAGAACACGTTTTGACGCGTATCACACGGACACTTGTAAAACCGATGTGTTCAGATTTAGCTCGTTTCGGTCTAAAACAGCTTGTTTCGTTGTTTTAAGCACGCGTTCCACATGGGCACTTGTAAAACTGATGTGTTCAGATTTAGCTCGTTTCGGTTTAAAACAGCTTGTTTCGTTGTATTAGGCACGAATACTTGCTTTTCGCACAGTTATGAGAGAAAAAGTTTTGACACATATCACACGGACACTTGTAAAACCGATGTGTTCAGATCTAGCTCCTTTGGTCTAAACAGCTTGTTCCGTTGTATTAAGCACGAATACAAGCTTTTCGCGCAGTTATAAGAGAAAAAGTTTTGACGCGTATCACATGGACACTTGTAAAACCGATGTGTTCAGATCTAGCTCGTTTCGGTCTAAAACAGCTTGTCTCGTTGTATTAAGCGCGAATACATGCTTTTCGCGCAGTTATGAGAGAAAACGTTTTGACGAATATCACACGGACACTTGTAAAACCGATGTGTTCAGTTCTAGCTAGTTTTGGTCTAAAACAGCTTGTTTCGTTGTATTAAGCACGAATACATGCTTTTCGCGCAGTTATAGGAGAAAAAGTTTTCACGCGTTCACATGGACACTTGTAAAATCGATGTGTCCAGATTTAGCTCGTTTTGGTCTCAAACAGCTTGTTTCGTTGTATTAAGCACGATTACAAGCTTTTCGCGCAGTTATGAGAGAAAAACTTTTGACACATATCACACGGACACTTGTAAAACCGATGTGTTCAGATCTAGCTCCTTTGGTCTAAACAGCTTGTTTCGTTGTATTAAGTACGAATACAAGCTTTTCGCGCAGTTATAAGAGAAAAAGTTTTGACGCGTATCACATGGACACTTGTAAAACCGATGTGTTCAGATCTAGCTCGTTTCGGTCTAAAACAGCTTGTCTCGTTGTATTAAGAGCGAATACATGCTTTTCGCGCAGTTAAGAGAGAAAACGTTTTGACGAATATCACACGGACACTTGTAAAACCGATGTGTTCAGATCTAGCTAGTTTTGGTTTAAAACAGCTTGTTTCGTTGTATTAAGCACGAATTTTCGCGCAGTTATAAGAGCAAAAGTTTTGACGCGTTAACATGGACACTTGTAAAACCGATATGTTCAGATCTATCTTGTTTCGGTCTAAAACAGCTTGTTTCGTTGTAATAAGCACGAATACAAGCTTTTCGCGCCGTTATGAGAGAAAAAGTTTTGACGCGTTTCACATGGACACTTCTAATACCGCGTTGTTCAGATTTAGCTCGTTTCGGTCTAAATCAGCTTGTCTCGTTCTATTAAGCACGAATACATGCTTTTCGCGCAGTTATGAGAGAAAAAGTCTTGACGCGTATCACACGGACACTTGTATCACACGGACACGTGTTCAGATTTAGCTCGTTTCGGTCTAAAACAGCTTGTTTCGTTGTTTTAAGCACGAATACATGCTTTTCGCGCAGTTATAAGAGAAAAAGTTTTGACGCGTATCACATGTACACTTGTAAAACCGATGTTCAGATTTAGCTCGTTTCGGTCTAAAAAAGCTTGTTTCGTTGTATTAAGCACGAATACATGCTGTTGTGCCGTTATGAGAGAACACGTTTTGACGCGTATCACACGGACACTTGTAAAACCGGTGTGTTCAGATTTAGCTCGTTTCGGTCTAAAACAGCTTGTTTCGTTGTATTAGGCACGAATACATGCTTTTCACACAGTTATGAGAGAAAAAGTTTTGACTCGTATCACACGGACACTTGTAAAACCGATGTTTTCAGATCTAGCTCGTTTTGGTCTAAAACAGTTTGTTTCGTTGTATTAAGCACGAATTTTCGCGCAGTTATAAGAGAAAAAGTTTTGACGCGTATCACATGGGCACTTGTAAAATCGGTGCTCAGATTTAGCTTGTTTCGGTCTAAACAGCTTGTTTCGTTGTATTTAGCACGAATACAAGCTTTTCGCGCATTTATGAGAGACAAAAACTTTTGACGCGTATCACATCGACACTTGTAAAACCGTTGTGTTCAGATTTAGCTCGTTTCGGTTTAAAACTGCTTGTTTCGTTGTTTTAGGTACGAATACATGCTTTTCGCGCAGTTAGAGAAAAAGTTTTGACGCGTATCACATGGACACTTATAAAACCGATGTGTTCAGATTTACCCCGTTTCGGTCTAAAAAAGCTTGTTTCGTTGTTTTAAGCACGAATACATGATTTTTCGCGCAGTTATAAGAGAAAGTTCTGACGCGTATCACATGGACACTTGTAAAACCGATGTGTTCAGTTCTAGCTAGTTTTGGTCTAAAACAGCTTGTATCGTTGTATTAAGCACGAATACATGCTTTTCGCGCAGTTATAGGAGAAAAAGTTTTCACGCGTTCACATGGACACTTGTAAAACCGATGTGTTCAGATTTAGCTCGTTTCGGTCTGACACAGCTTGTTTCGTTGTATTAAGCACGATTACAAGCTTTTCGCGCAGTTACGAGAGAAAACGTTTTGACGCGTATCACACGGACACTTGTAAAACCGATGTGTTCAGATTTAGCTCGTTTCGGTCTAAAACAGCTTGTTTCGTTGTATTAAGCACGAATTTTCGCGCAGTTATAAGAGAAAAAGTTTTGACGCGTTAACATGGACACTTGTAAAACCGATGTGTTCAGATCTATCTCGTTTCGATCTAAAACAGCTTGTCTCATTCCAATAGGCACGAATACAAGCTTTTCGCGCCGTTATGAGAGAAAAAGTTTTGACGCGTTTCACATGAACACTTGTAATACCGCGTTGTTCAGATTTAGCTCGTTTCGGTCTAGAACAGCTTGTCTCGTTGTATTAAGCACGAATACATGCTTTTCGCTAAGTTATAGGAAAAAAAGTTTTGACGCGTTCACACGGACACTTGTAAAACCGATGTGTTCAGGTCTAGCTAGTTTTCGGTAAAAACAGCTTGTTTCGTTGTTTTAAGCACGCGTTCCACATGGGCACTTGTAAAACTGATGTGTTCAGATTTAGCTCGTTTCGGTTTAAAACAGCTTGTTTCGTTGTATTAGGCACGAATACTTGCTTTTCGCACAGTTATGAGAGAAAAAGTTTTGACACATATCACACGGACACTTGTAAAACCGATGTGTTCAGATCTAGCTCCTTTGGTCTAAACAGCTTGTTTCGTTGTATTAGGCACGAATACAAGCTTTTCGCGCAGTTATAAGAGAAAAAGTTTTGACGCGTATCACATGGACACTTGTAAAACCGATGTGTTCAGATCTAGCTCGTTTCGGTCTAAAACAGCTTGTCTCGTTGTATTAAGCGCGAATACATGCTTTTCGTGCAGTTAAGAGAGAAAACGTTTTGACGAATATCACACGGACACTTGTAAAACCGATGTGTTCAGATCTGGCTAGTTTTGGTTTAAAACAGCTTGTTTCGTTGTATTAAGCACGAATTTTCGCGCAGTTATAAGAGCAAAAGTTTTGACGCGTTAACATGGACACTTGTAAAACCGATGTGTTCAGATCTAGCTTGTCTCGGTCTAAAACAGCTTGTTTCGTTGTATTAGGCACGAATACATGCTTTTCACACAGTTATGAGAGAAAAAGTTTTGACTCGTATCACAGGGACACTTGTAAAACCGATGTGTTCAGATCTAGATCATTTTGTCTAAAACAGCTTGTTTCGTTGTATTAAGCACGAATACAAGCTTTTCTCGCAGTTATAAGAGAAAAAGTTTTGACGCGTATCACACGGACAGTTGTAAAACCGATGTTTTCAGATCTAGCTCGTTTTGGTCTAAAACAGTTTGTTTCGTTGTATTAAGCACGAATTTTCGCGCAGTTATAAGAGAAAACGTTTTGACGCGTATCACATCGGCACTTGTAAAACCGATGTGTTCAGATTCAGCTCGTTTCGGTCTAAAACAGCTTTTTTCGTTGTATTAAGCGCGAATACATGCTTTTCGCGCAGTTATGGGAGAAAACGTTTTGACGAATATCACACGGACACTTGTAAAACCGATGTGTTCAGATCTAGCTAGTTTTGGTTTAAAACAGCTTGTTTCGTTGTATTAAGCACGAATTTTCGCGCAGTTATAAGCGAAAAAGTTTTGACGCGTTAACATGGACACTTGTAAACCCGATGTGTTCAGATCTAGCTTGTTTCGGTCTAAAACAGCTTGTCTCGTTGCAATAAGCACGAATACAAGCTTTTCGCGCCGTTATGAGAGAAAAAGTTTTGACGCGTTTCACATGGACACTTGTAATACCGCGTTGTTCAGATTTAGCTCGTTTCGGTCTAAAACAGCTTGTCTCGTTGTATTAGGCACGAATATATGCTTTTCGCGCAGTTGTAAGAGAAAAAGTTTTGACGCGTTCACACGGACACTTGTAAAACCGATGTGTTCAGATCTAGCTAGTTTTGGTCAAAAACAGCTTGTTTCATTGTATTAAGCACGAGTACGTGCTTTTCGCGCAGTTATACGAGAAAAAGTTTTGACGCGTTCACATGAACATTTGTAAAAACGATGTGTTCAGATTTAGCTCGTTTCGGTCTAAATCAGCTTGTCTCGTTCTATTAAGAACGAATACATGCTTTTCGCGCATTTATGAGAGAAAAAGTATTGACGCGTATCACACGGACACTTGTAAAACCGATGTGTTCAGATTTAGCTAGTTTTGGTCTAAAACAGCTTGTTTTGTTGTATTAAGCACGAATACATGCTTTTCGCGCAGTTATAAGAGAAAAAGTTTTGACGCGTATCACATGGACACTTGTAAAACCGATGTGTTCAGATCTAGCTCGTTTCGGTCTAAAACAGCTTGTCTCGTTGTATTAAGCGCGAATACATGCTTTTCGCGCAGTTAAGAGAGAAAACGTTTTGACGAATATCACACGGACACTTGTAAAACCGATGTGTTCAGATCTAGCTAGTTTTGGTTTAAAACAGCTTGTTTCGTTGTATTAAGCACGAATTTTCGCGCAGTTATAAGAGCAAAAGTTTTGACGCGTTAACATGGACACTTGTAAAACCGATGTGTTCAGATCTAGCTTGTTTCGGTCTAAAACAGCTTGTCTCGTTGTAATAAGCACGAATACAAGCTTTTCGCGCCGTTATGAGAGAAAAAGTTTTGACGCGTTTCACATGGACACTTCTAATACCGCGTTGTTCAGGTTTAGCTCGTTTCGGTCTAAAACAGCTTGTCTCGTTGTATTAAGCACGAATACATGCTTTTCGCGCAGTTATAGGAGAAAAAGTTTTGACGCGTTCACACGGACACTTGTAAAACCGATGTGTTCAGATCTAGCTAGTTTTGGTCAAAAACAGCTTGTTTTATTGTATTAAGCACGAATACGTGCTTTTCGCACAGTTATACGAGAAAAAGTTTTGACGCGTTCACATGAACACTTGTAAAAACGATGTGTTCAGATTTAGCTCGTTTCGGTCTAAATCAGCTTGTCTCGTTCTATTAAGCACGAATACATGCTTTTCGCGCAGTTATGAGAGAAAAAGTCTTGACGCGTATCACACGGACACTTGTATCACACGGGCACGTGTTCAGATTTAGCTCGTTTCGGTCTAAAACAGCTTGTTTCGTTGTTTTAGGCACGAATACATGCTTTTCGCGCAGTTATAAGAGAAAAAGTTTTGACGCGTATCACATGTACACTTGTAAAACCGATGTTCAGATTTAGCTCGTTTCGGTCTAAAAAAGCTTGTTTCGTTGTATTAAGCACGAATACATGCTGTTGTGCCGTTATGAGAGAACACGTTTTGACGCGTATCACACGGACACTTGTAAAACCGGTGTGTTCAGATTTAGCTCGTTTCGGTCTAAAACAGCTTGTTTCGTTGTTTTAAGCACGCGTTCCACATAGGCACTTGTAAAACTGACGCGTTCAGATTTAGCTCGTTTCGGTTTAAAACAGCTTGTTTCGTTGTATTAGGCACGAATACTTGCTTTTCGCACAGTTATGAGAGAAAAAGTTTTGACACATATCACACGGACACTTGTAAAACCGAGGTTTTCAGATCTAGCTCGTTTGGTCTAAACAGCTTGTTTCGTTGTATTAAGCACGAATACAAGCTTTTCGCGCAGTTATAAGAGAAAGTTTTGACGCGTATCACATGGACACTTGTAAAACCGATGTGTTCAGATCTAGCTCGTTTCGGTCTAAAACAGCTTGTCTCGTTGTAATAAGCACGAATACAAGCTTTTCGCACCTTTATGAGACAAAAAGATTTGACGCGTTTCACATGGACACTTGTAAAACCGCGTTGTTCAGATTTGGCTCGTTTCGGTCTAAAACAGCTTGTTTCGTTGTTTTAAGCACGAATACATGCTTTTCGCGCAGTTAGAGAAATAATTTTGACGCGTATCACATGGATACTTGCAAAACCGATGTGTTCAGATGTGGCTCGTTTTGATCTAAAAAAGCTTGTTTCGTTGTTTTCAGCACGAATACATGCTTTTCGCGCAGTTATAAGAGAAAAAGTTCTGACGCGTATCACATGGGCACTTCTAAACCGCTGTGTTCAGATCTAGCTAGTTTTGGTCTAAAACAGCTTGTTTCGTTGTATGAGGCACGAATATATGCTTTTCGCGCAGTTATAGGAGAAAAAGTTTTGACGCGTTCACATCGACACTTGTAAAACCGATGTGTTCAGATTTAGCTCGTTTCGGTCTGAACCAGCTTGTCTCGTTCTATTAAGCACGAATACATGCTTTTCGCGCAGTTACGAGAGAAAACGTTTTGAGGCGTATCACACGGACACTTGTAAAACCGATGTGTTCAGATTTAGCTCGTTTCGGTCTAAAACAGCTCGTTTCGTTTTATTAAGCGCGAATACATGCTTTTCGCGCAGTTACGAAAGAAACCGTTTTGACGCGTATCACACGAACACTTGTAAAACCGATGTGTTCAGATCTAGCTAGTTTTGGTCTAAAACAGCTTGTTTCATTGTATTAAGCACGAATACATGCTTTTCGCGCAGTTTTATGAGAAAAAGTTTTGACGCGTTCACATGGACACTTGTAAAACCGATGTGTTCAGATTTAGCTCGTTTCGGTCTGAAACAGCATGTTTCGTTGTATTAAGCACGATTACAAGCTTTTCGCGCAGTTATGAGAGAAAAAGTTTTGACGCGTATCACACGGACACTTGGAAAACCGATGTGTTCAGATTTAGCTCGTTTCGGTCTAAAACAGCTTGTTTCGTTGTATTAAGCGCGAATACATGCTTTTCGCGCAGTTATGAGAGAAAACGTTTTGACGCGTATCACACGGACACTTGTAAAACCGATGTGTTCAGATCTAGCTAGTTTCGGTCTAAACAGCTTGTTTCGTTGTATTAAGCACCAATACAAGCTTTTCGCGCATTTATGAGAGACAAAAACTTTTGACGCGTATCACATCGACACTTGTAAAACCGATGTGTTCAGATTTAGCTCGTTTCGGTCTAAAACAGCTTGTTTCGTTGTTTTAGGTACGAATACATGCTTTTCGCGCAGTTGGAGAAAAAGTTTTGACGCGTATCACATGGACACTTGTAAAACCGATATGTTCATATTTAGCTCATTTCGGTCTAAAAAAGCTTGTTTCGTTGTTTTAAGCACGAATACATGATTTTTTGCGCAGTTATAAGAGAAAGTTCTGACGCGTATCAAATTGACACTTGTAAAACTGATGTGTTCAGATCTAGCTAGTTTTGGTCTAAACAGCTTGTTTTGTTGTATTAAGCACGAATACATGCTTTTCGCGCAGTTATAGGAGAAAAAGTTTTGACGCGTTCACATGGACACTTGTAAAACCGATGTGTTCAGATTTAGCTCGTTTCGGTCTGAAACAGCTTGTTTCGTTGTATTAAGCACGATTACAAGCTTTTCGCGCAGTTATGAGAGAAAAAGTTTTGACGCGTATCACATGGACACTTGTAAAACCGTTGTGTTTAGATTTAGCTCGTTTCGGTCTAAGAGAGCTTGTCTCGTTCTATTAAGGACGAATACATCCTTTTCGCGCAGTTACGAGAGAAAACGTTTTGACGCGTATCACACGGACACTTGTAAAACCGATGTGTTCGGATTTAGCTCGTTTCGGTCTAAAACAGCTTGTTTCGTTGTATTAAGCGCGAATACATGCTTTTCGCGCAGTTATGAGAGAAAAAGTCTTGACGCGTATCACATGTACACTTGTAAAACCGATGTTCAGATTTAGCTCGTTTCGGTCTAAAAAAGCTTGTTTCGTTGTATTAAGCACGAATGCATGCTGTTGTGCCGTTATGAGAGAACACGTTTTGACGCGTATCACACGGACACTTGTAAAACCGATGTGTTCAGATTTAGCTCGTTTCGGTCTAAAACAGCTTGTCTCGTTCTATTAAGCACGAATACATGCTTTTCGCGCAGTTATGAGAGAAAAAGTATTGACGCGTATCACACGGACACTTGTAAAACCGATGTGTTCAGATTTAGCTAGTTTTGGTCTAAAACAGCTTGTTTTGTTGTATTAAGCACGAATACATGCTTTTCGCGCAGTTATAAGAGAAAAAGTTTTGACGCGTATCACATGTACACTTGTAAAACCGATGTTCAGATTTAGCTCGTTTCGGTCTAAAACAGCTTGTTTCGTTGTATTAAGCATGAATACATGCTGTTGTGGCGTCATGAGAGAACATGTTTTGACGCGTATCACACGGACACTTGTAAAACCGATGTGTTCAGATCTAGCTCGTTTCGGTCTAAAACAGCTTGCCTCGTTGTATTAAGCGCGAATACATGCTTTTCGCGCAGTTATGAGAGAAAACGTTTTGACGAATATCACACGGACACTTGTAAAACCGATGTGTTCAGTTCTAGCTAGTTTTGGTCTAAAACAGCTTGTTTCGTTGTATTAAGCACGAATACATGCTTTTCGCGCAGTTATAGGAGAAAAAGTTTTCACGCGTTCACATGGACACTTGTAAAACCGATGTGTCCAGATTTAGCTCGTTTCGGTCTCAAACAGCTTGTTTCGTTGTATTAAGCACGACTACAAGCTTTTCGCGCAGTTATGAGAGAAAAACTTTTGACACATATCACACGGACACTTGTAAAACCGATGTGTTCAGATCTAGCTCCTTTGGTCTAAACAGCTTGTTTCGTTGTATTAAGTACGAATACAAGCTTTTCGCGCAGTTATAAGAGAAAAAGTTTTGACGCGTATCACATGGACACTTGTAAAACCGATGTGTTCAGATCTAGCTCGTTTCGGTCTAAAACAGCTTGTCTCGTTGTATTAAGCGCGAATACATGCTTTTCGCGCAGTTAAGAGAGAAAACGTTTTGACGAATATCACACGGACACTTGTAAAACCGATGTGTTCAGATCTAGCAAGTTTTGGTTTAAAACAGCTTGTTTCGTTGTATTAAGCACGAATTTTCGCGCAGTTATAAGAGCAAAAGTTTTGACGCGTTAACATGGACACTTGTAAAACCGATGTGTTCAGATCTAGCTTGTTTCGGTCTAAAACAGCTTGTCTCGTTGTAATAAGCACGAATACAAGCTTTTCGCGCCGTTATGAGAGAAAAAGTTTTGACGCGTATCACACGGACACTTGTAAAACCGATGTGTTCAGATCTAGCTAGTTTCGGTCTAAACAGCTTGTTTCGTTGTATTAAGCACCAATACAAGCTTTTCGCGCATTTATGAGAGACAAAAACTTTTGACGCGTATCACATCGACACTTGTAAAACCGATGTGTTCAGATTTAGCTCGTTTCGGTCTAAAACAGCTTGTTTCGTTGTTTTAGGTACGAATACATGCTTTTCGCGCAGTTGGAGAAAAAGTTTTGACGCGTATCACATGGACACTTGTAAAACCGATATGTTCATATTTAGCTCATTTCGGTCTAAAAAAGCTTGTTTCGTTGTTTTAAGCACGAATACATGATTTTTCGCGCAGTTATAAGAGAAAGTTCTGACGCGTATCAAATTGACACTTGTAAAACTGATGTGTTCAGATCTAGCTAGTTTTGGTCTAAACAGCTTGTTTTGTTGTATTAAGCACGAATACATGCTTTTCGCGCAGTTATAGGAGAAAAAGTTTTGACGCGTTCACATGGACACTTGTAAAACCAATGTGTTCAGATTTAGCTCGTTTCGGTCTGAAACAGCTTGTTTCGTTGTATTAAGCACGATTACAAGCTTTTCGCGCAGTTATGAGAGAAAAAGTTTTGACGCGTATCACATGGACACTTGTAAAACCGTTGTGTTTAGATTTAGCTCGTTTCGGTCTAAGAGAGCTTGTCTCGTTCTATTAAGGACGAATACATCCTTTTCGCGCAGTTACGAGAGAAAACGTTTTGACGCGTATCACACGGACACTTGTAAAACCGATGTGTTCGGATTTAGCTCGTTTCGGTCTAAAACAGCTTGTTTCGTTGTATTAAGCGCGAATACATGCTTTTCGCGCAGTTATGAGAGAAAAAGTCTTGACGCGTATCACATGTACACTTGTAAAACCGATGTTCAGATTTAGCTCGTTTCGGTCTAAAAAAGCTTGTTTCGTTGTATTAAGCACGAATGCATGCTGTTGTGCCGTTATGAGAGAACACGTTTTGACGCGTATCACACGGACACTTGTAAAACCGATGTGTTCAGATTTAGCTCGTTTCGGTCTAAAACAGCTTGTCTCGTTCTATTAAGCACGAATACATGCTTTTCGCGCAGTTATGAGAGAAAAAGTATTGACGCGTATCACACGGACACTTGTAAAACCGATGTGTTCAGATTTAGCTAATTTTGGTCTAAAACAGCTTGTTTTGTTGTATTAAGCACGAATACATGCTTTTCGCGCAGTTATAAGAGAAAAAGTTTTGACGCGTATCAACTGTACACTTGTAAAACCGATGTTCAGATTTAGCTCGTTTCGGTCTAAAACAGCTTGTTTCGTTGTATTAAGCATGAATACATGCTGTTGTGGCGTCATGAGAGAACATGTTTTGACGCGTATCACACGGACACTTGTAAAACCGATGTGTTCAGATCTAGCTCGTTTCGGTCTAAAACAGCTTGCCTCGTTGTATTAAGCGCGAATACATGCTTTTCGCGCAGTTATGAGAGAAAACGTTTTGACGAAAATCACACGGACACTTGTAAAACCGATGTGTTCAGTTCTAGCTAGTTTTGGTCTAAAACAGCTTGTTTCGTTGTATTAAGCACGAATACATGCTTTTCGCGCAGTTATAGGAGAAAAAGTTTTCACGCGTTCACATGGACACTTGTAAAACCGATGTGTCCAGATTTAGCTCGTTTCGGTCTCAAACAGCTTGTTTCGTTGTATTAAGCACGACTACAAGCTTTTCGCGCAGTTATGAGAGAAAAACTTTTGACACATATCACACGGACACTTGTAAAACCGATGTGTTCAGATCTAGCTCCTTTGGTCTAAACAGCTTGTTTCGTTGTATTAAGTACGAATACAAGCTTTTCGCGCAGTTATAAGAGAAAAAGTTTTGACGCGTATCACATGGACACTTGTAAAACCGATGTGTTCAGATCTAGCTCGTTTCGGTCTAAAACAGCTTGTCTCGTTGTATTAAGCGCGAATACATGCTTTTCGCGCAGTTAAGAGAGAAAACGTTTTGACGAATATCACACGGACACTTGTAAAACCGATGTGTTCAGATCTAGCAAGTTTTGGTTTAAAACAGCTTGTTTCGTTGTATTAAGCACGAATTTTCGCGCAGTTATAAGAGCAAAAGTTTTGACGCGTTAACATGGACACTTGTAAAACCGATGTGTTCAGATCTAGCTTGTTTCGGTCTAAAACAGCTTGTCTCGTTGTAATAAGCACGAATACAAGCTTTTCGCGCCGTTATGAGAGAAAAAGTTTTGACGCGTTTCACATGGACACTTCTAATACCGCGTTGTTCAGATTTAGCTCGTTTCGGTCTAAAACAGCTTGTCTCGTTGTATTAAGCACGAATACATGCTTTTCGCGCAGTTATAGGAGAAAAAGTTTTGACGCGTTCACACGGACACTTGTAAAACCGATGTGTTCAGATCTAGCTAGTTTTGGTCAAAAACAGCTTGTTTCATTGTATTAAGCACGAATACGTGCTTTTCGCACAGTTATACGAGAAAAAGTTTTGACGCGTTCACATGAACACTTGTAAAAACGATGTGTTCAGATTTAGCTCGTTTCGGTCTAAATCAGCTTGTCTCGTTCTATTAAGCACGAATACATGCTTTTCGCGCAGTTATGAGAGAAAAAGTCTTGACGCGTATCACACGGACACTTGTAAAACCGATGTGTTCAGATTTAGCTCGTTTCGGTCTAAAACAGCTTGTTTCGTTGTTTTAAGCACGAATACATGCTTTTCGCGCAGTTATAAGAGAAAAAGTTTTGACGCGTATCACATGTACACTTGTAAAACCGATGTTCAGATTTAGCTCGTTTCGGTCTAAAAAAGCTTGTTTCGTTGTATTAAGCACGAATACATGCTGTTGTGCCGTTATGAGAGAACACGTTTTGACGCGTATCACACGGACACTTGTAAAACCGATGTGTTCAGATTTAGCTCGTTTCGGTCTAAAACAGCTTGTTTCGTTGTTTTAAGCACGCGTTCCACATGGGCACTTGTAAAACTGACGTGTTCAGATTTAGCTCGTTTCGGTTTAAAACAGCTTGTTTCGTTGTATTAGGCACGAATACTTGCTTTTCGCACAGTTATGAGAGAAAAAGTTTTGACACATATCACACGGACACTTGTAAAACCGAGGTTTTCAGATCTAGCTAGTTTGGTCTAAACAGCTTGTTTCGTTGTATTAAGCACGAATACAAGCTTTTCGCGCAGGTATAAGAGAAAGTTTTGACGCGTATCACATGGACACTTGTAAAACCGATGTGTTCAGATCTAGCTCGTTTCGGTCTAAAACAGCTTGTCTCGTTGTAATAAGCACGAATACAAGCTTTTCGCACCTTTATGAGACAAAAAGATTTGACGCGTTTCACATGGACACTTGTAAAACCGCGTTGTTCAGATTTGGCTCGTTTCGGTCTAAAACAGCTTGATTCGTTGATTTAAGCACGAATACATGCTTTTCGCGCAGTTATAAGAGAAAAAGTTCTGACGCGTATCACATGGGCACTTCTAAACCGCTGTGTTCAGATCTAGCTAGTTTTGGTCTAAAACAGCTTGTTTCGTTGTATGAGGCACGAATATATGCTTTTCGCGCAGTTATAGGAGAAAACGTTTTGACGCGTTCACATCGACACTTGTAAAACCGATGTGTTCAGATTTAGCTCGTTTCGGTCTGAACCAGCTTGTCTCGTTCTATTAAGCACGAATACATGCTTTTCGCGCAGTTACGAGAGAAAACGTTTTGAGGCGTATCACACGGACACTTGTAAAACCGATGTGTTCAGATTTAGCTCGTTTCGGTCTAAAAAAGCTTGTTTCGTTGTATTAAGCACGAATACATGCTGTTGTGCCGTTATGAGAGAACACGTTTTGACGCGTATCACACGGACACTTGTAAAACCGATGTGTTCAGATTTAGCTCGTTTCGGTCTAAAACAGCTTGTTTCGTTGTTTTAAGCACGCGTTCCACATGGGCACTTGTAAAACTGACGTGTTCAGATTTAGCTCGTTTCGGTTTAAAACAGCTTGTTTCGTTGTATTAGGCACGAATACTTGCTTTTCGCACAGTTATGAGAGAAAAAGTTTTGACACATATCACACGGACACTTGTAAAACCGAGGTTTTCAGATCTAGCTAGTTTGGTCTAAACAGCTTGTTTCGTTGTATTAAGCACGAATACAAGCTTTTCGCGCAGGTATAAGAGAAAGTTTTGACGCGTATCACATGGACACTTGTAAAACCGATGTGTTCAGATCTAGCTCGTTTCGGTCTAAAACAGCTTGTCTCGTTGTAATAAGCACGAATACAAGCTTTTCGCACCTTTATGAGACAAAAAGATTTGACGCGTTTCACATGGACACTTGTAAAACCGCGTTGTTCAGATTTGGCTCGTTTCGGTCTAAAACAGATTGATTCGTTGATTTAAGCACGAATACATGCTTTTCGCGCAGTTATAAGAGAAAAAGTTCTGACGCGTATCACATGGGCACTTCTAAACCGCTGTGTTCAGATCTAGCTAGTTTTGGTCTAAAACAGCTTGTTTCGTTGTATGAGGCACGAATATATGCTTTTCGCGCAGTTATAGGAGAAAACGTTTTGACGCGTTCACATCGACACTTGTAAAACCGATGTGTTCAGATTTAGCTCGTTTCGGTCTGAACCAGCTTGTCTCGTTCTATTAAGCACGAATACATGCTTTTCGCGCAGTTACGAGAGAAAACGTTTTGAGGCGTATCACACGGACACTTGTAAAACCGATGTGTTCAGATTTAGCTCGTTTCGGTCTAAAACAGCTCGTTTCGTTTTATTAAGCGCGAATACATGCTTTTCGCGCAGTTACGAAAGAAACCGTTTTGACGCGTATCACACGAACACTTGTAAAACCGATGTGTTCAGATCTAGCTAGTTTTGGTCTAAAACAGCTTGTTTCATTGTATTAAGCACGAATACATGCTTTTCGCGCAGTTATATGAGAAAAAGTTTTGACGCGTTCACATGGACACTTGTAAAACCGATGTGTTCAGATTTACCTCGTTTCGGTCTAAATCAGCTTGTCTCGTTCTATTAGGCACGAATACATGCTTTTCGCACAGTTATGAGAGAAAAAGTTTTGACGCGTATCACACGGACACCTGTAAAACCGATGTGTTGAGATCTAGCTAGTTTTGGTCTAAAACAGCTTGTTTTGTTGTATTAAGCACGAATACATGCTTTTCGGGCAGTTATAGGAGAAAAAGTTTTGACGCGTTCACATGGACATTTGTAAAACCGATGTGTTCAGATTTAGCTCGTTTCGGTCTGAAACAGCATGTTTCGTTGTATTAAGCACGATTACAAGCTTTTCGCGCAGTTATGAGAGAAAAAGTTTTGACGCGTATCACACGGACACTTGTAAAACCGATGTGTTCAGATTTAGCTCGTTTCGGTCTAAAACAGCTTGTTTCGTTGTATTAAGCGCGAATACATGCTTTTCGCGCAGTTATAAGAGAAAACGTTTTGACGCGTATCACACGGACACTTGTAAAACCGATGTGTTCAGATCTAGCTAGTTTCGGTCTAAACAGCTTGTTTCGTTGTATTAAGCACCAATACAAGCTTTTCGCGCATTTATGAGAGACAAAAACTTTTGACGCGTATCACATCGACACTTGTAAAACCGATGTGTTCAGATTTAGCTCGTTTCGGTCTAAAACAGCTTGTTTCGTTGTTTTAGGTACGAATACATGCTTTTCGCGCAGTTGGAGAAAAAGTTTTGACGCGTATCACATGGACACTTGTAAAACCGATATGTTCATATTTAGCTCATTTCGGTCTAAAAAAGCTTGTTTCGTTGTTTTAAGCACGAATACATGATTTTTCGCGCAGTTATAAGAGAAAGTTCTGACGCGTATCAAATTGACACTTGTAAAACCGATGTGTTCAGATCTAGCTAGTTTTGGTCTAAACAGCTTGTTTTGTTGTATTAAGCACGAATACATGCTTTTCGCGCAGTTATAGGAGAAAAAGTTTTGACGCGTTCACATGGACACTTGTAAAACCGATGTGTTCAGATTTAGCTCGTTTCGGTCTGAAACAGCTTGTTTCGTTGTATTAAGCACGATTACAAGCTTTTCGCGCAGTTATGAGAGAAAAAGTTTTGACGCGTATCACATGGACACTTGTAAAACCGTTGTGTTTAGATTTAGCTCGTTTCGGTCTAAGAGAGCTTGTCTCGTTCTATTAAGGACGAATACATCCTTTTCGCGCAGTTACGAGAGAAAACGTTTTGACGCGTATCACACGGACACTTGTAAAACCGATGTGTTCGGATTTAGCTCGTTTCGGTCTAAAACAGCTTGTTTCGTTGTATTAAGCGCGAATACATGCTTTTCGCGCAGTTATGAGAGAAAAAGTCTTGACGCGTATCACATGTACACTTGTAAAACCGATGTTCAGATTTAGCTCGTTTCGGTCTAAAAAAGCTTGTTTCGTTGTATTAAGCACGAATGCATGCTGTTGTGCCGTTATGAGAGAACACGTTTTGACGCGTATCACACGGACACTTGTAAAACCGATGTGTTCAGATTTAGCTGGTTTCGGTCTAAAACAGCTTGTCTCGTTCTATTAAGCACGAATACATGCTTTTCGCGCAGTTATGAGAGAAAAAGTATTGACGCGTATCACACGGACACTTGTAAAACCGATGTGTTCAGATTTAGCTAGTTTTGGTCTAAAACAGCTTGTTTTGTTGTATTAAGCACGAATACATGCTTTTCGCGCAGTTATAAGAGAAAAAGTTTTGACGCGTATCACATGTACACTTGTAAAACCGATGTTCAGATTTAGCTCGTTTCGGTCTAAAACAGCTTGTTTCGTTGTATTAAGCATGAATACATGCTGTTGTGGCGTCATGAGAGAACACGTTTTGACGCGTATCATACGGACACTTGTAAAACCGATGTGTTCAGATTTAGCTCGTTTCGGTCTAAAACAGCTTGTTTCGTTGTTTTAAGCACGCGTTCCACATGGGCACTTGTAAAACTGATGTGTTCAGATTTAGCTCGTTTCGGTTTAAAACAGCTTGTTTCGTTGTATTAGGCACGAATACTTGCTTTTCGCACAGTTATGAGAGAAAAAGTTTTGACACATATCACACGGACACTTGTAAAACCGATGTGTTCAGATCTAGCTCCTTTGGTCTAAACAGCTTGTTTCGTTGTATTAAGCACGAATACAAGCTTTTCGCGCAGTTATAAGAGAAAAAGTTTTGACGCGTATCACATGGACACTTGTAAAACCGATGTGTTCAGATCTAGCTCGTTTCGGTCTAAAACAGCTTGTCTCGTTGTATTAAGCGCGAATACATGCTTTTCGCGCAGTTATGAGAGAAAACGTTTTGACGAATATCACACGGACACTTGTAAAACCGATGTGTTCAGTTCTAGCTAGTTTTGGTCTAAAACAGCTTGTTTCGTTGTATTAAGCACGAATACATGCTTTTCGCGCAGTTATAGGAGAAAAGGTTTTCACGCGTTCACACAGACACTTGTAAAACCGATGTGTCCAGATTTAGCTCGTTTCGGTCTCAAACAGCTTGTTTCGTTGTATTAAGCACGACTACAAGCTTTTCGCGCAGTTATGAGAGAAAAACTTTTGACACATATCACACGGACACTTGTAAAACCGATGTGTTCAGATCTAGCTCCTTTGGTCTAAACAGCTTGTTTCGTTGTATTAAGTACGAATACAAGCTTTTCGCGCAGTTATAAGAGAAAAAGTTTTGACGCGTATCACATGGACACTTGTAAAACCGATGTGTTCAGATCTAGCTCGTTTCGGTCTAAAACAGCTTGTCTCGTTGTATTAAGCGCGAATACATGCTTTTCGCGCAGTTAAGAGAGAAAACGTTTTGACGAATATCACACGGACACTTGTAAAACCAATGTGTTCAGATCTAGCTAGTTTTGGTTTAAAACAGCTTGTTTCGTTGTATTAAGCACGAATTTTCGCGCAGTTATAAGAGCAAAAGTTTTGACGCGTTAACATGGACACTTGTAAAACCGATGTGTTCAGATCTAGCTTGTTTCGGTCTAAAACAGCTTGTCTCGTTGTAATAAGCACGAATACAAGCTTTTCGCGCCGTTATGAGAGAAAAAGTTTTGACGCGTTTCACATGGACACTTCTAATACCGCGTTGTTCAGATTTAGCTCGTTTCGGTCTAAAACAGCTTGTCTCGTTGTATTAAGCACGAATACATGCTTTTCGCGCAGTTATAGGAGAAAAAGTTTTGACGCGTTCACACGGACACTTGTAAAACCGATGTGTTCAGATCTAGGTAGTTTTGGTCAAAAACAGCTTGTTTCATTGTATTAAGCACGAATACGTGCTTTTCGCACAGTTATACGAGAAAAAGTTTTGACGCGTTCACATGAACACTTGTAAAAACGATGTGTTCAGATTTAGCTCGTTTCGGTCTAAATCAGCTTGTCTCGTTCTATTAAGCACGAATACATGCTTTTCGCGCAGTTATGAGAGAAAAAGACTTGACGCGTATCACACGGACACTTGTAAAACCGATGTGTTCAGATTTAGCTCGTTTCGGTCTAAAACAGCTTGTTTCGTTGTTTTAAGCACGAATACATGCTTTTCGCGCAGTTATAAGAGAAAATGTTTTGACGCGTATCACATGTACACTTGTAAAACCGATGTTCAGATTTAGCTCGTTTCGGTCTAAAAAAGCTTGTTTCGTTGTATTAAGCACGAATACATGCTGTTGTGCCGTTATGAGAGAACACGTTTTGACGCGTATCACACGGACACTTGTAAAACCGATGTGTTCAGATTTAGCTCGTTTCGGTCTAAAACAGCTTGTTTCGTTGTTTTAAGCACGCGTTCCACATGGGCACTTGTAAAACTGACGTGTTCAGATTTAGCTCGTTTCGGTTTAAAACAGCTTGTTTCGTTGTATTAGGCACGAATACTTGCTTTTCGCACAGTTATGAGAGAAAAAGTTTTGACACATATCACACGGACACTTGTAAAACCGAGGTTTTCAGATCTAGCTCGTTTGGTCTAAACAGCTTGTTTCGTTGTATTAAGCACGAATACAAGCTTTTCGCACCTTTATGAGACAAAAAGATTTGACGCGTTTCACATGGACACTTGTAAAACCGCGTTGTTCAGATTTGGCTCGTTTCGGTCTAAAACAGCTTGTTTCGTTGATTTAAGCACGAATGCATGCTTTTCGCGCAGTTATAAGAGAAAAAGTTCTGACGCGTTCACATCGACACTTGTAAAACCGATGTGTTCAGATTTAGCTCGTTTCGGTCTGAACCAGCTTGTCTCGTTCTATTAAGCACGAATACATGCTTTTCGCGCAGTTACGAGAGAAAACGTTTTCAGGCGTATCACACGGACACTTGTAAAACCGATGTGTTCAGACTTAGCTCGTTTCGGTCTAAAACAGCTCGTTTCGTTTTATTAAGCGCGAATACATGCTTTTCGCGCAGTTACGAAAGAAACCGTTTTGACGCGTATCACACTGACACTTGTAAAACCGATGTGTTCAGATCTAGCTAGTTTTGGTCTAAAACAGCTTGTTTCATTGTATTAAGCACGAATACATGCTTTTCGCGCAGTTATATGAGAAAAAGTTTTGACGCGTTCACATGGACACTTGTAAAACCGATGTGTTCAGATTTACCTCGTTTCGGTCTAAATCAGCTTGTCTCGTTCTATTAGGCACGAATACATGCTTTTCGCGCAGTTATGAGAGAAAAAGTTTTGACGCGTATCACACGGACACCTGTAAAACCGATGTGTTGAGATCTAGCTAGTTTTTGTCTAAAACAGCTTGTTTTGTTGTATTAAGCACGAATACATGCTTTTCGCGCAGTTATAGGAGAAAAAGTTTTGACGCGTTCACATGGACATTTGTAAAACCGATGTGTTCAGATTTAGCCCGTTTCGGTCTGAAACAGCATGTTTCGTTGTATTAAGCACGATTCCAAGCTTTTCGCGCAGTTATGAGAGAAAAAGTTTTGACGCGTATCACACGGACACTTGTAAAACCGATGTGTTCAGATTTAGCTCGTTTCGGTCTAAAACAGCTTGTTTCGTTGTATTAAGCGCGAATACATGCTTTTCGCGCAGTTATGAGAGAAAACGTTTTGACGCGTATCACACGGACACTTGTAAAACCGATGTGTTCAGATCTAGCTAGTTTCGGTCTAAACAGCTTGTTTCGTTGTATTAAGCACCAATACAAGCTTTTCGCGCATTTATGAGAGACAAAAACTTTTGACGCGTATCACATCGACACTTGTAAAACCGATGTGTTCAGATTTAGCTCGTTTCGGTCTAAAACAGCTTGTTTCGTTGTTTTAGGTACGAATACATGCTTTTCGCGCAGTTGGAGAAAAAGTTTTGACGCGTATCACATGGACACTTGTAAAACCGATATGTTCATATTTAGCTCATTTCGGTCTAAAAAAGCTTGTTTCGTTGTTTTAAGCACGAATACATGATTTTTCGCGCAGTTATAAGAGAAAGTTCTGACGCGTATCAAATTGACACTTGTAAAACCGATGTGTTCAGATCTAGCTAGTTTTGGTCTAAACAGCTTGTTTGTTGTATTAAGCACGAATACATGCTTTTCGCGCAGTTATAGGAGAAAAAGTTTTGACGCGTTCACATGGACACTTGTAAAACCGATGTGTTCAGATTTAGCTCGTTTCGGTCTGAAACAGCTTGTTTCGTTGTATTAAGCACGATTACAAGCTTTTCGCGCAGTTATGAGAGAAAAAGTTTTGACGCGTATCACATGGACACTTGTAAAACCGTTGTGTTTAGATTTAGCTCGTTTCGGTCTAAGAGAGCTTGTCTCGTTCTATTAAGGACGAATACATCCTTTTCGCGCAGTTACGAGAGAAAACGTTTTGACGCGTATCACACGGACACTTGTAAAACCGATGTGTTCGGATTTAGCTCGTTTCGGTCTAAATCAGCTTGTTTCGTTGTATTAAGCGCGAATACATGCTTTTCGCGCAGTTATGAGAGAAAAAGTCTTGACGCGTATCACAAGTACACTTGTAAAACCGATGTTCAGATTTAGCTCGTTTCGGTCTAAAAAAGCTTGTTTCGTTGTATTAAGCACGAATGCATGCTGTTGTGCCGTTATGAGAGAACACGTTTTGACGCGTATCACACGGACACTTGTAAAACCGATGTGTTCAGATTTAGCTCGTTTCGGTCTAAAACAGCTTGTTTCGTTGTTTTAAGCACGCGTTCCACATGGGCACTTGTAAAACTGACGTGTTCAGATTTAGCTCGTTTCGGTTTAAAACAGCTTGTTTCGTTGTATTAGGCACGAATACTTGCTTTTCGCACAGTTATGAGAGAAAAAGTTTTGACACATATCACACGGACACTTGTAAAACCGAGGTTTTCAGATCTAGCTCGTTTGGTCTAAACAGCTTGTTTCGTTGTATTAAGCACGAATACAAGCTTTTCGCGCAGTTATAAGAGAAAGTTTTGACGCGTATCACATGGACACTTGTAAAACCGATGTGTTCAGATCTAGCTCGTTTCGGTCTAAAACAGCTTGTCTCGTTGTAATAAGCACGAATACAAGCTTTTCGCACCTTTATGAGACAAAAAGATTTGACGCGTTTCACATGGACACTTGTAAAACCGCGTTGTTCAGATTTGGCTCGTTTCGGTCTAAAACAGCTTGTTTCGTTGTTTTAAGCACGAATACATGCTTTTCGCGCAGTTAGAAAAATAGTTTTGACGCGTATCACATGGATACTTGTAAAACCGATGTGTTCAGATGTGGCTCGTTTCGATCTAAAAAAGCTTGTTTCGTTGTTTTAAGCACGAATACATGCTTTTCGCGCAGTTATAAGAGAAAAAGTTCTGACGCGTATCACATGGGCACTTCTAAACCGCTGTGTTCAGATCTAGCTAGTTTTGGTCTAAAACAGCTTGTTTCGTTGTATGAGGCACGAATATATGCTTTTCGCGCAGTTATAGGAGAAAAAGTTTTGACGCGTTCACACGGACACTTGTAACACCGATGTGTTCAGACCTAGCTAGTTTTGGTCTAAAACAGCTTGTTTCGTTGTATTAAGCACGAAGTTTCGCGCAGTTATAAGAGAAAAAGTTTGGACGCGTATCACATGTACACTTGTAAAACCGATGTTTTCAGACCTAGATCGTTTGGTCTAAACAGCTTGTTTCGTTGTATTAAGCACGAATACAAGCTTTTCGCGCAGTATTAAGAGAATGTTTTGACGCGTATCACAAGGACACTTGTAAAACCGATGTGTTAAGATCTAGCTCGTTTCGGTCTAAAACAGCTTGTCTCGTTGTAATAAGCACGAATACAAGCTTTTCGCACCTTTATGAGACAAAAAGATTTGACGCGTTTCACATGGACACTTGTAAAACCGATGTGTTCAGATGTGGCTCGTTTCGATCTAAAAAGCTTGTTTCGTTGTTTTAAGCACGAATACATGCTTGTCGCGCAGTTATAAGAGAAAAAGTTCTGAAGCGTATCACATGGGCACTTCTAAACCGCTGTGTTCAGATCTAGCTAGTTTTGGTCTAAAACAGCTTGTTTCGTTGTATGAGGCACGAATATATGCTTTTCGCGCAGTTATAGGAGAAAAAGTTTTGACGCGTTCACATCGACACTTGTAAAACCGATGTGTTCAGATTTAGCTCGTTTCGGTCTAAACCAGCTTGTCTCGTTCTATTAAGCACGAATACATGCTTTTCGCGCAGTTACGAGAGAAAACGTTTTGAGGCGTATCACACGGACACTTGTAAAACCGATGTGTTCAGATTTAGCTCGTTTCGGTCTAAAACAGCTCGTTTCGTTTTATTAGGCGCGAATACATGCTTTTCGCGCAGTTATGAAAGAAACCGTTTTGACGCGTATCACACGAACACTTATAAAACCGATGTGTTCAGATCTAGCTAGTTTTGGTCTAAAACAGCTTGTTTCATTGTATTATGCTTTTCGCGCAGTTGGAGAAAAAGTTTTGACGCGTATCACATGGACACTTGTAAAACCGATATGTTCAGATTTAGCTCATTTCGGTCTAAAAAAGCTTGTTTCGTTGTTTTAAGCACGAATACATGATTTTCACACGGACACTTGTAAAACCGATGTGTTCGGATTTAGCTCGTTTCGGTCTAAAACAGCTTGTTTCGTTGTATTAAGCGCGAATACATGCTTTTCGCGCAGTTATGAGAAAACCGTTTTGACGCGTATCACACGGACACTTGTAACACCGATGTGTTCAGATCTAGCTAGTTTTGGTCTAAAACAGCTTGTTTCGTTGTATTAAGCACGAAGTTTCGCGCAGTTATAAGAGAAAAAGTTTTGACGCGTTAACATGGACACTTGTAAAACCGATGTGTTCAGATCTAGCTCGTTTCGGTCTAAAACAGCTTGTCTCGTTGCAGTAAGCACGAATACAAGCTTTTCGCGCCGTTATTAGAGAAAAAGTTTGGCGCGTTTCACATGAACACTTGTAATACCGCGTTGTTCAGATCTAGCTCGTTTCGGTCTAATACAGCTTGTCTCGTTGTATTAAGCACGAATACATGCTTTTCGCGCAGTTATGAGAGAAAAAGTATTGACGCGTATCACACGGACACTTGTAAAACCGATGTGTTCAGATTTAGCTCGTTTCGGTCTAAAACAGCTTGTTTCGTTGTTTTAAGCACGAATACATGCTTTTCGCGCAGTTATAGGAGAAAAAGTTTTGACGCGTATCACATGTACACTTGTAAAACCGATGTTCAGATTTAGCTCGTTTCGGTCTAAAACAGCTTGTTTCGTTGTATTAAGCACGAATACATGCTGTTGTGCCGTTATGAGAGAACACGTTTTGACGCGTATCACACGGACACTTGTAAAACTGATGTGTTCAGATTTAGCTCGTTTCGGTCTAAAACAGCTTGTTTCGTTGTTTTAAGCACGCGTTCCACATGGGCACTTGTAAAACTGATGTGTTCAGATTTAGCTCGTTTCGGTTTAAAACAGCTTGTTTAGTTGTATTAGGCACGAATACTTGCTTTTCGCACAGTTATGAGAGAAAACGTTTTGACACATATCACACGGACACTTGTAAAACCGATGTGTTCAGATCTAGCTCCTTTGGTCTAAACAGCTTGTTTCGTTGTATTAAGCACGAATACAAGCTTTTCGCGCAGTTATAAGAGAAAAAGTTTTGACGCGTATCACATGGACACTTGTAAAACCGTTGTGTTTAGATTTAGCTCGTTTCGGTCTAAGAGAGCTTGTCTCGTTCTATTAAGGACGAATACATCCTTTTCGCGCAGTTACGAGAGAAAACGTTTTGACGCGTATCACACGGACACTTGTAAAACCGATGTGTTCGGATTTAGCTCGTTTCGGTCTAAAACAGCTTGTTTCGTTGTATTAAGCGCGAATACATGCTTTTCGCGCAGTTATGAGAGAAAAAGTCTTGACGCGTATCACATGTACACTTGTAAAACCGATGTTCAGATTTAGCTCGTTTCGGTCTAAAAAAGCTTGTTTCGTTGTATTAAGCACGAATGCATGCTGTTGTGCCGTTATGAGAGAACACGTTTTGACGCGTATCACACGGACACTTGTAAAACCGATGTGTTCAGATTTAGCTGGTTTCGGTCTAAAACAGCTTGTCTCGTTCTATTAAGCACGAATACATGCTTTTCGCGCAGTTATGAGAGAAAAAGTATTGACGCGTATCACACGGACACTTGTAAAACCGATGTGTTCAGATTTAGCTAGTTTTGGTCTAAAACAGCTTGTTTTGTTGTATTAAGCACGAATACATGCTTTTCGCGCAGTTATAAGAGAAAAAGTTTTGACGCGTATCACATGTACACTTGTAAAACCGATGTTCAGATTTAGCTCGTTTCGGTCTAAAACAGCTTGTTTCGTTGTATTAAGCATGAATACATGCTGTTGTGGCGTCATGAGAGAACACGTTTTGACGCGTATCACACGGACACTTGTAAAACCGATGTGTTCAGATTTAGCTCGTTTCGGTCTAAAACAGCTTGTTTCGTTGTTTTAAGCACGCGTTCCACATGGGCACTTGTAAAACTGATGTGTTCAGATTTAGCTCGTTTCGGTTTAAAACAGCTTGTTTCGTTGTATTAGGCACGAATACTTGCTTTTCGCACAGTTATGAGAGAAAAAGTTTTGACACATATCACACGGACACTTCTAAAACCGATGTGTTCAGATCTAGCTCCTTTGGTCTAAACAGCTTGTTTCGTTGTATTAAGCACGAATACAAGCTTTTCGCGCAGTTATAAGAGAAAAAGTTTTGACGCGTATCACATGGACACTTGTAAAACCGATGTGTTCAGATCTAGCTCGTTTCGGTCTAAAACAGCTTGTCTCGTTGTATTAAGCGCGAATACATGCTTTTCGCGCAGTTATGAGAGAAAACGTTTTGACGAATATCACACGGACACTTGTAAAACCGATGTGTTCAGTTCTAGCTAGTTTTGGTCTAAAACAGCTTGTTTCGTTGTATTAAGCACGAATACATGCTTTTCGCGCAGTTATAGGAGAAAAAGTTTTCACGCGTTCACACAGACACTTGTAAAACCGATGTGTCCAGATTTAGCTCGTTTCGGTCTCAAACAGCTTGTTTCGTTGTATTAAGCACGACTACAAGCTTTTCGCGCAGTTATGAGAGAAAAACTTTTGACACATATCACACGGACACTTGTAAAACCGATGTGTTCAGATCTAGCTCCTTTGGTCTAAACAGCTTGTTTCGTTGTATTAAGTACGAATACAAGCTTTTCGCGCAGTTATAAGAGAAAAAGTTTTGACGCGTATCACATGGACACTTGTAAAACCGATGTGTTCAGATCTAGCTCGTTTCGGTCTAAAACAGCTTGTCTCGTTGTATTAAGCGCGAATACATGCTTTTCGCGCAGTTAAGAGAGAAAACGTTTTGACGAATATCACACGGACACTTGTAAAACCGATGTGTTCAGATCTAGCTAGTTTTGGTTTAAAACAGCTTGTTTCGTTGTATTAAGCACGAATTTTCGCGCAGTTATAAGAGCAAAAGTTTTGACGCGTTAACATGGACACTTGTAAAACCGATGTGTTCAGATCTAGCTTGTTTCGGTCTAAAACAGCTTGTCTCGTTGTAATAAGCACGAATACAAGCTTTTCGCGCCGTTATGAGAGAAAAAGTTTTGACGCGTTTCACATGGACACTTCTAATACCGCGTTGTTCAGATTTAGCTCGTTTCGGTCTAAAACAGCTTGTCTCGTTGTATTAAGCACGAATACATGCTTTTCGCGCAGTTATAGGAGAAAAAGTTTTGACGCGTTCACACGGACACTTGTAAAACCGATGTGTTCAGATCTAGCTAGTTTTGGTCAAAAACAGCTTGTTTCATTGTATTAAGCACGAATACGTGCTTTTCGCACAGTTATACGAGAAAAAGTTTTGACGCGTTCACATGAACACTTGTAAAAACGATGTGTTCAGATTTAGCTCGTTTCGGTCTAAATCAGCTTGTCTCGTTCTATTAAGCACGAATACATGCTTTTCGCGCAGTTATGAGAGAAAAAGACTTGACGCGTATCACACGGACACTTGTAAAACCGATGTGTTCAGATTTAGCTCGTTTCGGTCTAAAACAGCTTGTTTCGTTGTTTTAAGCACGAATACATGCTTTTCGCGCAGTTATAAGAGAAAATGTTTTGACGCGTATCACATGTACACTTGTAAAACCGATGTTCAGATTTAGCTCGTTTCGGTCTAAAAAAGCTTGTTTCGTTGTATTAAGCACGAATACATGCTGTTGTGCCGTTATGAGAGAACACGTTTTGACGCGTATCACACGGACACTTGTAAAACCGATGTGTTCAGATTTAGCTCGTTTCGGTCTAAAACAGCTTGTTTCGTTGTTTTAAGCACGCGTTCCACATGGGCACTTGTAAAACTGACGTGTTCAGATTTAGCTCGTTTCGGTTTAAAACAGCTTGTTTCGTTGTATTAGGCACGAATACTTGCTTTTCGCACAGTTATGAGAGAAAAAGTTTTGACACATATCACACGGACACTTGTAAAACCGAGGTTTTCAGATCTAGCTCGTTTGGTCTAAACAGCTTGTTTCGTTGTATTAAGCACGAATACAAGCTTTTCGCGCAGTTATAAGAGAAAGTTTTGACGCGTATCACATGGAAACTTGTAAAACCGATGTGTTCAGATCTAGCTCGTTTCGGTCTAAAACAGCTTGTCTCGTTGTAATAAGCACGAATACAAGCTTTTCGCACCTTTATGAGACAAAAAGATTTGACGCGTTTCACATGGACACTTGTAAAACCGCGTTGTTCAGATTTGGCTCGTTTCGGTCTAAAACAGCTTGTTTCGTTGATTTAAGCACGAATGCATGCTTTTCGCGCAGTTATAAGAGAAAAAGTTCTGACGCGTTCACATCGACACTTGTAAAACCGATGTGTTCAGATTTAGCTCGTTTCGGTCTGAACCAGCTTGTCTCGTTCTATTAAGCACGAATACATGCTTTTCGCGCAGTTACGAGAGAAAACGTTTTCAGGCGTATCACACGGACACTTGTAAAACCGATGTGTTCAGACTTAGCTCGTTTCGGTCTAAAACAGCTCGTTTCGTTTTATTAAGCGCGAATACATGCTTTTCGCGCAGTTACGAAAGAAACCGTTTTGACGCGTATCACACTGACACTTGTAAAACCGATGTGTTCAGATCTAGCTAGTTTTGGTCTAAAACAGCTTGTTTCATTGTATTAAGCACGAATACATGCTTTTCGCGCAGTTATATGAGAAAAAGTTTTGACGCGTTCACATGGACACTTGTAAAACCGATGTGTTCAGATTTACCTCGTTTCGGTCTAAATCAGCTTGTCTCGTTCTATTAGGCACGAATACATGCTTTTCGCGCAGTTATGAGAGAAAAAGTTTTGACGCGTATCACACGGACACCTGTAAAACCGATGTGTTGAGATCTAGCTAGTTTTGGTCTAAAACAGCTTGTTTTGTTGTATTAAGCACGAATACATGCTTTTCGCGCAGTTATAGGAGAAAAAGTTTTGACGCGTTCACATGGACATTTGTAAAACCGATGTGTTCAGATTTAGCTCGTTTCGGTCTGAAACAGCATGTTTCGTTGTATTAAGCACGATTCCAAGCTTTTCGCGCAGTTATGAGAGAAAAAGTTTTGACGCGTATCACACGGACACTTGTAAAACCGATGTGTTCAGATTTAGCTCGTTTCGGTCTAAAACAGCTTGTTTCGTTGTATTAAGCGCGAATTCATGCTTTTCGCGCAGTTATGAGAGAAAACGTTTTGACGCGTATCACACGGACACTTGTAAAACCGATGTGTTCAGATCTAGCTAGTTTCGGTCTAAACAGCTTGTTTCGTTGTATTAAGCACCAATACAAGCTTTTCGCGCATTTATGAGAGACAAAAACTTTTGACGCGTATCACATCGACACTTGTAAAACAGATGTGTTCAGATTTAGCTCGTTTCGGTCTAAAACAGCTTGTTTCGTTGTTTTAGGTACGAATACATGCTTTTCGCGCAGTTGGAGAAAAAGTTTTGACGCGTATCACATGGACACTTGTAAAACCGATATGTTCATATTTAGCTCATTTCGGTCTAAAAAAGCTTGTTTCGTTGTTTTAAGCACGAATACATGATTTTTCGCGCAGTTATAAGAGAAAGTTCTGACGCGTATCAAATTGACACTTGTAAAACCGATGTGTTCAGATCTAGCTAGTTTTGGTCTAAACAGCTTGTTTGTTGTATTAAGCACGAATACATGCTTTTCGCGCAGTTATAGGAGAAAAAGTTTTGACGCGTTCACATGGACACTTGTAAAACCGATGTGTTCAGATTTAGCTCGTTTCGGTCTGAAACAGCTTGTTTCGTTGTATTAAGCACGATTACAAGCTTTTCGCGCAGTTATGAGAGAAAAAGTTTTGACGCGTATCACATGGACACTTGTAAAACCGTTGTGTTTAGATTTAGCTCGTTTCGGTCTAAGAGAGCTTGTCTCGTTCTATTAAGGACGAATACATCCTTTTCGCGCAGTTACGAGAGAAAACGTTTTGACGCGTATCACACGGACACTTGTAAAACCGATGTGTTCGGATTTAGCTCGTTTCGGTCTAAATCAGCTTGTTTCGTTGTATTAAGCGCGAATACATGCTTTTCGCGCAGTTATGAGAGAAAAAGTCTTGACGCGTATCACAAGTACACTTGTAAAACCGATGTTCAGATTTAGCTCGTTTCGGTCTAAAAAAGCTTGTTTCGTTGTATTAAGCACGAATGCATGCTGTTGTGCCGTTATGAGAGAACACGTTTTGACGCGTATCACGCGGACACTTGTAAAACCGATGTGTTCAGATTTAGCTCGTTTCGGTCTAAAACAGCTTGTTTCGTTGTTTTAAGCACGCGTTCCACATGGGCACTTGTAAAACTGACGTGTTCAGATTTAGCTCGTTTCGGTTTAAAACAGCTTGTTTCGTTGTATTAGGCACGAATACTTGCTTTTCGCACAGTTATGAGAGAAAAAGTTTGGACACATATCACACGGACACTTGTAAAACCGAGGTTTTCAGATCTAGCTCGTTTGGTCTAAACAGCTTGTTTCGTTGTATTAAGCACGAATACAAGCTTTTCGCGCAGTTATAAGAGAAAGTTTTGACGCGTATCACATGGACACTTGTAAAACCGATGTGTTCAGATCTAGCTCGTTTCGGTCTAAAACAGCTTGTCTCGTTGTAATAAGCACGAATACAAGCTTTTCGCACCTTTATGAGACAAAAAGATTTGACGCGTTTCACATGGACACTTGTAAAACCGCGTTGTTCAGATTTGGCTCGTTTCGGTCTAAAACAGCTTGTTTCGTTGTTTTAAGCACGAATACATGCTTTTCGCGCAGTTAGAAAAATAGTTTTGACGCGTATCACATGGATACTTGTAAAACCGATGTGTTCAGATGTGGCTCGTTTCGATCTAAAAAAGCTTGTTTCGTTGTTTTAAGCACGAATACATGCTTTTCGCGCAGTTATAAGAGAAAAAGTTCTGACGCGTATCACATGGGCACTTCTAAACCGCTGTGTTCAGATCTAGCTAGTTTTGGTCTAAAACAGCTTGTTTCGTTGTATGAGGCACGAATATATGCTTTTCGCGCAGTTATAGGAGAAAAAGTTTTGACGCGTTCACACGGACACTTGTAACACCGATGTGTTCAGACCTAGCTAGTTTTGGTCTAAAACAGCTTGTTTCGTTGTATTAAGCACGAAGTTTCGCGCAGTTATAAGAGAAAAAGTTTGGACGCGTATCACATGTACACTTGTAAAACCGATGTTTTCAGATCTAGATCGTTTGGTCTAAACAGCTTGTTTCGTTGTATTAAGCACGAATACAAGCTTTTCGCGCAGTATTAAGAGAATGTTTTGACGCGTATCACATGGACACTTGTAAAACCGATGTGTTAAGATCTAGCTCGTTTCGGTCTAAAACAGCTTGTCTCGTTGTAATAAGCACGAATACAAGCTTTTCGCACCTTTATGAGACAAAAAGATTTGACGCGTTTCACATGGACACTTGTAAAACCGATGTGTTCAGATGTGGCTCGTTTCGATCTAAAAAGCTTGTTTCGTTGTTTTAAGCACGAATACATGCTTGTCGCGCAGTTATAAGAGAAAAAGTTCTGACGCGTATCACATGGGCACTTCTAAACCGCTGTGTTCAGATCTAGCTAGTTTTGGTCTAAAACAGCTTGTTTCGTTGTATGAGGCACGAATATATGCTTTTCGCGCAGTTATAGGAGAAAAAGTTTTGACGCGTTCACATCGACACTTGTAAAACCGATGTGTTCAGATTTAGCTCGTTTCGGTCTAAACCAGCTTGTCTCGTTCTATTAAGCACGAATACATGCTTTTCGCGCAGTTACGAGAGAAAACGTTTTGAGGCGTATCACACGGACACTTGTAAAACCGATGTGTTCAGATTTAGCTCGTTTCGGTCTAAAACAGCTCGTTTCGTTTTATTAGGCGCGAATACATGCTTTTCGCGCAGTTATGAAAGAAACCGTTTTGACGCGTATCACACGAACACTTATAAAACCGATGTGTTCAGATCTAGCTAGTTTTGGTCTAAAACAGCTTGTTTCATTGTATTATGCTTTTCGCGCAGTTGGAGAAAAAGTTTTGACGCGTATCACATGGACACTTGTAAAACCGATATGTTCAGATTTAGCTCATTTCGGTCTAAAAAAGCTTGTTTCGTTGTTTTAAGCACGAATACATGATTTTCACACGGACACTTGTAAAACCGATGTGTTCGGATTTAGCTCGTTTCGGTCTAAAACAGCTTGTTTCGTTGTATTAAGCGCGAATACATGCTTTTCGCGCAGTTATGAGAAAACCGTTTTGACGCGTATCACACGGACACTTGTAACACCGATGTGTTCAGATCTAGCTAGTTTTGGTCTAAAACAGCTTGTTTCGTTGTATTAAGCACGAAGTTTCGCGCAGTTATAAGAGAAAAAGTTTTGACGCGTTAACATGGACACTTGTAAAACCGATATGTTCAGATCTAGCTCGTTTCGGTCTAAAACAGCTTGTCTCGTTGCAGTAAGCACGAATACAAGCTTTTCGCGCCGTTATTAGAGAAAAAGTTTGGCGCGTTTCACATGAACACTTGTAATACCGCGTTGTTCAGATCTAGCTCGTTTCGGTCTAATACAGCTTGTCTCGTTGTATTAAGCACGAATACATGCTTTTCGCGCAGTTATGAGAGAAAAAGTATTGACGCGTATCACACGGACACTTGTAAAACCGATGTGTTCAGATTTAGCTCGTTTCGGTCTAAAACAGCTTGTTTCGTTGTTTTAAGCACGAATACATGCTTTTCGCGCAGTTATAGGAGAAAAAGTTTTGACGCGTATCACATGTACACTTGTAAAACCGATGTTCAGATTTAGCTCGTTTCGGTCTAAAACAGCTTGTTTCGTTGTATTAAGCACGAATACATGCTGTTGTGCCGTTATGAGAGAACACGTTTTGACGCGTATCACACGGACACTTGTAAAACCGATGTGTTCAGATTTAGCTCGTTTCGGTCTAAAACAGCTTGTTTCGTTGTTTTAAGCACGCGTTCCACATGGGCACTTGTAAAACTGATGTGTTCAGATTTAGCTCGTTTCGGTTTAAAACAGCTTGTTTAGTTGTATTAGGCACGAATACTTGCTTTTCGCACAGTTATGAGAGAAAACGTTTTGACACATATCACACGGACACTTGTAAAACCGATGTGTTCAGATCTAGCTCCTTTGGTCTAAACAGCTTGTTTCGTTGTATTAAGCACGAATACAAGCTTTTCGCGCAGTTATAAGAGAAAAAGTTTTGACGCGTATCACATGGACACTTGTAAAACCGATGTGTTCAGATCTAGCTCGTTTCGGTCTAAAACAGCTTGTCTCGTTGTATTAAGCGCGAATACATGCTTTTCGCGCAGTTAAGAGAGAAAACGTTTTGACGAATATCACACGGACACTTGTAAAACCGATGTGTTCAGATCTAGCTAGTTTTGGTTTAAAACAGCTTGTTTAGTTCTATTAAGCACGAATTTTCGCGCAGTTATAAGAGCAAAAGTTTTGACGCGTTAACATGGACACTTGTAAAACCGATGTGTTCAGATACCTTGTTTCGGTCTAAAACAGCTTGTCTCGTTGTAATAAGCACGAATACAAGCTTTTCGCGCCGTTATGAGAAAAAAAGTTTTGACGCGTTTCACATGGACACTTCTAATACCGCGTTGTTCAGATTTAGCTCGCTTCGGTCTAAAACAGCTTGTCTCGTTGTATTAAGCACGAATACATGCTTTTCGCGCAGATATAGGAGAAAAAGTTTTGACGCGTTCACACGGACACTTGTAAAACCGATGTGTTCAGATCTAGCTAGTTTTGGTCAAAAACAGCTTGTTTCATTGTATTAAGCACGAATACGTGCTTTTCGCACAGTTATACGAGAAAAAGTTTTGACGCGTTCACATGAACACTTGTAAAAACGATGTGTTCAGATTTAGCTCGTTTCGGTCTAAATCAGCTTGTCTCGTTCTATTAAGCACGAATACATGCTTTTCGCGCAGTTATAAGAGAAAAAGTTTTGACGCGTATCACATGTACACTTATAAAACCGATGTTCAGATTTAGCTCGTTTCGGGCTAGAAAAGCTTGTTTCGTTGTATTAAGCACGAATACATGCTGTTGTGCCGTTATGAGAGAACACGTTTTGACGCGTATCACACGGACACTTGTAAAACCGATGTGTTCAGATTTAGCTCGTTTCGGTCTAAAACAGCTTGTTTCGTTGTTTTAAGCACGCGTTCCACATGGGCACTTGTAAAGCTGACGTGTTCAGATTTAGCTCGTTTCGGTTTAAAACAGCTTGTTTCGTTGTATTAGGCACGAATACTTGCTTTTCGCACAGTTATGAGAGAAAAAGTTTTGACGCGTATCACATGGACACTTGTAAAACCGATGTGTTCAGATCTAGCTCGTTTCGGTCTAAAACAGCTTGTCTCGTTGTAATAAGCACGAATACAAGCTTTTCGCACCTTTATGAGACAAAAAGATTTGGCGCGTTTCACATGGACACTTGTAAAACCGCGTTGTTCAGATTTAGCTCGTTTCGGTCTAAAACAGCTTGTTTCGTTGTTTTAAGCACGAATACATGCTTTTCGCGCAGTTAGAGAAATAGTTTTGACGCGTATCACATGGATACTTGTAAAACCGATGTGTTCAGATGTGGCTCGTTTCGATCTAAAAAGCTTGTTTCGTTGTTTTAAGCACGAATACATGCTTTTCGCGCAGTTGTAAGAGAAAAAGTTCTGACGCGTATCACATGGGCACTTCTAAACCGCTTTGTGTTCAGATCTAGCTAGTTTTGGTCTAAAAACAGCTTGTTTCGTTGTATGAGGCACGAATATATGCTTTTCGCGCAGATATGGAGAAAAAGTTTTGACGCGTTCACACGGACACTTGTAAAACCGATGTGTTCAGATCTAGCTAGTTTTGGTCAAAAACAGCTTGTTTCATTGTATTAAGCACGAATACGTGCTTTTCGCACAGTTATACGAGAAAAAGTTTGGACGGGTTCACATGAACACTTGTAAAACGATGTGTTCAGATCTAGCTCGTTTCGGTCTAATACAGCTTGTCTCGTTGTATTAAGCACGAATACATGCTTTTCGCGCAGTTATGAGAGAAAAAGTATTGACGCGTATCACACGGACACTTGTAAAACCGATGTGTTCAGATTTAGCTCGTTTCGGTCTAAAACAGCTTGTTTCGTTGTTTTAAGCACGAATACATGCTTTTCGCGCAGTTATAGGAGAAAAAGTTTTGACGCGTATCACATGTACACTTGTAAAACCGATGTTCAGATTTAGCTCGTTTCGGTCTAAAACAGCTTGTTTCGTTGTATTAAGCACGAATACATGCTGTTGTGCCGTTATGAGAGAACACGTTTTGACGCGTATCACACGGACACTTGTAAAACCGATGTGTTCAGATTTAGCTCGTTTAGGTCTAAAACAGCTTGTTTCGTTGTTTTAAGCACGCGTTCCACATGGGCACTTGTAAACTGATGTGTTCAGATTTAGCTCGTTTCGGTTTAAAACAGCTTGTTTAGTTGTATTAGGCACGAATACTTGCTTTTCGCACAGTTATGAGAGAAAACGTTTTGACACATATCACACGGACACTTGTAAAACCGATGTGTTCAGATCTAGCTCCTTTGGTCTAAACAGCTTGTTTCGTTGTATTAAGCACGAATACAAGCTTTTCGCGCAGTTATAAGAGAAAAAGTTTTGACGCGTATCACATGGACACTTGTAAAACCGATGTGTTCAGATCTAGCTCGTTTCGGTCTAAAACAGCTTGTCTCGTTGTATTAAGCGCGAATACATGCTTTTCGCGCAGTTAAGAGAGAAAACGTTTTGACGAATATCACACGGACACTTGTAAAACCGATGTGTTCAGATCTAGCTAGTTTTGGTTTAAAACAGCTTGTTTAGTTGTATTAAGCACGAATTTTCGCGCAGTTATAAGAGCAAAAGTTTTGACGCGTTAACATAGACACTTGTAAAACCGATGTGTTCAGATAGCTTGTTTCGGTCTAAAACAGCTTGTCTCGTTGTAATAAGCACGAATACAAGCTTTTCGCGCCGTTATGAGAGAAAAAGTTTTGACGCGTTTCACATGGACACTTCTAATACCGCGTTGTTCAGATTTAGCTCGCTTCGGTCTAAAACAGCTTGTCTCGTTGTATTAAGCACGAATACATGCTTTTCGCGCAGATATAGGAGAAAAAGTTTTGACGCGTTCACACGGACACTTGTAAAACCGATGTGTTCAGATCTAGCTAGTTTTGGTCAAAAACAGCTTGTTTCATTGTATTAAGCACGAATACGTGCTTTTCGCACAGTTATACGAGAAAAAGTTTTGACGCGTTCACATGAACACTTGTAAAAACCATGTGTTCAGATTTAGCTCGTTTCGGTCTAAATCAGCTTGTCTCGTTCTATTAAGCACGAATACATGCTTTTCGCGCAGTTATAAGAGAAAAAGTTTTTACGCGTATCACATGTACACTTATAAAACCGATGTTCAGATTTAGCTCGTTTCGGTCTAAAAAAGCTTGTTTCGTTGTATTAAGCACGAATACATGCTGTTGTGCCGTTATGAGAGAACACGTTTTGACACGTATCACACGGACACTTGTAAAACCGATGTGTTCAGATTTAGCTCGTTTCGGTCTAAAACAGCTTGTTTCGTTGTTTTAAGCACGCGTTCCACATGGGCACTTGTAAAGCTGACGTGTTCAGATTTAGCTCGTTTCGGTTTTAAAACAGCTTGTTTCGTTGTATTAGGCACGAATACTTGCTTTTCGCACAGTTATGAGAGAAAAAGTTTTGACGCGTATCACATGGACACTTGTAAAACCGATCTGTTCAGATCTAGCTCGTTTCGGTCTAAAACAGCTTGTCTCGTTGTAATAAGCACGAATACAAGCTTTTCGCACCTTTATGAGACAAAAAGATTTGACGCGTTTCACATGGACACTTGTAAAACCGCGTTGTTTCAGATTTGGCTCGTTTCGATCTAAAAAAGCTTGTTTCGTTGTTTTAGCACGAATACATGCTTTTCGCGCAGTTATAAGAGAAAAAGTTCTGACGCGTATCACATGGGCACTTCTAAACCGCTCTGTTGTGATTTAGCTCGTTTCGGTCTAAACAGCTTGTTTCGTTGTATTAAGCAAGAATACATGCTTTTCGCGCAGTTATAAGAGAAAAAGTTTTGAGGCGTATCAGAGGAACACTTGTAAAACCGATGTGTTCGAATTTAGCTCGTTTTCGGTCTAAAATAGCTTGTTTCGTTGTATTAAGCGCGAATACATGCTTTTCGCGCAGTTATGAGAAAACCGTTTTGACGCGTATCACACGGACACTTGTAACACCGATGTGTTCAGATCTAGCTAGTTTTGGTCTAAAACAGCTTGTTTCGTTGTATTAAGCACGAAGTTTCGCGCAGTTATAAGAGAAAAAGTTTTGACGCGTTAACATGGACACTTGTAAAACGATGTGTTCAGATCTAGCTCGTTTCGGTCTAAAACAGCTTGTCTCGTTGCAGTAAGCACGAATACAAGCTTTTCGCGCCGTTATTAGAGAAAAAGTTTGGCGCGTTTCACATGAACACTTGTAATACCGCGTTGTTCAGATCTAGCTCGTTCGGTCTAATACAGCTTGTCTCGTTGTATTAAGCACGAATACATGCTTTTCGCGCAGTTATGAGAGAAAAAGTATTGACGCGTATCACACGGACATTTGTAAAACCGATGTGTTCAGATTTAGCTCGTTTTGGTCTAAAACAGCTTGTTTCGTTGTTTTAAGCACGAATACATGCTTTTCGCGCAGATATAGGAGAAAAAGTTTTGACGCGTATCACATGTTACACTTGTAAAACCGATGTTCAGATTTAGCTCGTTTCGGTCTAAAACAGCTTGTTTCGTTGTATTAAGCACGAATACATGCTGTTGTGCCGTTATGAGAGAACACGTTTTGACGCGTATCACACGGACACTTGTAAAACCGATGTGTTCAGATTTAGCTCGTTTCGGTCTAAAACAGCTTGTTTCGTTGTTTTAAGCACGCGTTCCACATGGGCACTTGTAAAGCTGACGTGTTCAGATTTAGCTTGTTTCGGTTTAAAACAGCTTGTTTCGTTGTATTAGGCACGAATACTTGCTTTTCGCGCAGTTAGAGAGAAATGTTTTGACGAATATCACACGGACACTTGTAAAACCGATGTGTTCAGATCTAGCTTGTTTCGGTCTAAAACAGCTTGTCTCGTTGTAATAAGAAACGAATACAAGCTTTTCGCGCCGTTATGAGAGAAAACGTTTTGACGAATATCACACGGACACTTGTAAAACCGATGTGTTCAGATCTAGCTTGTTTCGGTCTAAAACAGCTTGTCTCGTTGTAATAAGCACGAATACAAGCTTTTCGCGCCGTTATGAGAGAAAAAGTTTTGACGCGTTTCACATGGACACTTCTAATACCGCGTTGTTCAGATTTAGCTCGCTTCGGTCTAAAACAGCTTGTCTCGTTGTATTAAGCACGAATACATGCTTTTCGCGCAGTTATAGGAGAAAAAGTTTTGACGCGTTCACACGGACACTTGTAAAACCGATGTGTTCAGATCTAGCTAGTTTTGGTCAAAAACAGCTTGTTTCATTGTATTAAGCACGAATACGTGCTTTTCGCACAGTTATACGAGAAAAAGTTTTGACGCGTTCACATGAACACTTGTAAAAACGATGTGTTCAGATTTAGCTCGTTTCGGTCTAAATCAGCTTGTCTCGTTCTATTAAGCACGAATACATGCTTTTCGCGCAGTTATGAGAGAAAAAGTCTTGACGCGTATCACACGGACACTTGTAAAACCGATGTGTTCAGATTTAGCTCGTTTCGGTCTAAAACAGCTTGTTTCGTTGTTTTAAGCACGAATACATGCTTTTCGCGCAGTTATAAGAGAAAAAGTTTTGACGCGTATCACATGTACACTTATAAACCGATGTTCAGATTTAGCTCGTTTCGGTCTAAAAAAGCTTGTTTCGTTGTATTAAGCACGAATACATGCTGTTGTGCCGTCATGAGAGAACACGTTTTGACGCGTATCACACGGACACTTGTAAAACCGATGTGTTCAGATTAGCTCGTTTCGGTCTAAAACAGCTTGTTTCGTTGTTTTAAGCACGCGTTCCACATGGGCACTTGTAAAACTGACGTGTTCAGATTTAGCTCGTTTCGGTTTAAAACAGTTTGTTTCGTTGTATTAGGCACGAATACAAGCTTTTCGCACCTTTATGAGACAAAAAGATTTGACGCGTTTCACATGGACACTTGTAAAACCGCATTGTTCAGATTAAGCTCGTTTCGGTCTAAAACAGCTTGTTTCCTTGTTTTAAGCACGAATACATGCTTTTCGCGCAGTTAGAGAAATAGTTTTGACACGTATCACATGGACACTTCTAAACCGCTGTGTTCAGATCTAGCTAGTTTTGGTCTAAAACAGCTTGTTTCGTTGTATGAGGCACGAATATATGCTTTTCGCGCAGTTATAGGAGAAAAAGTTTTGACGCGTTAACATAGACACTTGTAAAAACCGATGTGTTCAGATCTAGCTTGTTTCAGTCTAAAACAGCTTGTCTCGTTGTAATAAGCACGAATACAAGCTTTTCGCGCCGTTATGAGAGAAAAAGTTTTGACGCGTTTCACATGGACACTTCTAATACCGCGTTGTTCAGATTTAGCTCGTTTCGGTCTAAAACAGCTTGTCTCGTTGTATTAAGCACGAATACATGCTTTCGCGCAGTTATAGGAGAAAAGTTTTGACGCGTTCACACAGACACTTGTAAAACCGATGTGTTCAGATCTAGCTAGTTTTGGTCTAAAACAGCTTGTTTCATTGTATTAAGCACGAATACATGCTTTTCGCGCAGTTATATGAGAAAAACTTTTGACGCGTTCACATGGACACTTGTAAAACCGATGTGTTCAGATTTACCTTGTTTCGGTCTAAATCAGCTTGTCTCGTTCTATTAAGCACGAATACATGCTTTTCGCGCAGTTATGAGAGAAAAAGTTTTGACGCGTATCACACGGACACCTGTAAAACCGATGTGTTGAGATCTAGCTAGTTTTGGTCTAAAACAGCTTGTTTTGTTGTATTAAGCACGAATACATGCTTTTCGCGCAGTTATAGGAGAAAAGTTTTGACGCGTTCACATGGACACTTGTAAAACCGATGTGTTCAGATTAGCTCGTTTCGGTCTGAAACAGCTTGTTTCGTTGTATTAAGCACGATTACAAGCTTTTCGCGCAGTTATGAGAGAAAAAGTTTTGACGCGTATCACATGGAGACTTGTAAAACCGTTGTGTTTAGATTTAGCTCGTTTCGGTCTAAGAGAGCTTGTCTCGTTCTATTAAGGACGAATACATCCTTTCGCGCCGTTACGAGAGAAAACGTTTTGACGCGTATCACACGGACACTTGTAAAACCGATGTGTTCAGATTTAGCTCGTTTCGGTCTAAAACAGCTTGTTTCGTTGTATTAAGCGCGAATACATGCTTTTCGCGCAGTTATGAGAGAAAACATTTTGACCCGTATCACACGGACACTTGTAACACCGATGTGTTCAGATCTAGCTAGTTTTGGTCTAAAACAGCTTGTTTCGTTGTATTAAGCACGAAGTTTCGCGCAGTTATAAGAGAAAAAGTTTTGACGCGTTAACATGGACACTTGTAAAACCGATATGTTCAGATCTAGCTCGTTTTGGTCTAAAACAGCTTGTCTCGTTGCAATAAGCACGAATACAAGCTTTTCGCGCCGTTATTATAGAAAATGTTTGGCGCGTTTCACATGGACACTTGTAATACCGCGTTGTTCAGATCTAGCTCGTTTCGGTCTAATACAGCTTGTCTCGTTGTATTAAGCACGAATACATGCTTTTCGCTAAGTTATAGGAAAAAAAGAGTTGACGCGTTCACATGGACACTTGTAAAACCGATGTGTTCATATCTAGCTAGTTTTGGCCAAAAACAGCTTGTTTCATTGTATTAGGCACGAATACATGCTTTTCGCGCAGTTATACGAGAAAAAGTTTTGACGCTTTCACATGAACACTTGTAAAACCGATGTGTTCAGATTTAGCTCGTTTCGGTCTAAATCAACTTGTCTCGTTCTATTAAGCACGAATACATGCTTTTCGCGCAGTTATGAGAGAAAAAGTTTTGACGCGTATCACACGGACGCTTGTAAAACCGATGTGTTCAGATTTAGCTCGTTTCGGTCTAAAACAGCTTGTTTCGTTGTTTTAAGCACTAATACATGCTTTTCGCGCAGATATAAGAGAAAAAGTTTTGACGCGTATCACATGTACACTTGTAAAACCGATGTTCAGATTTAGCTCGTTTCGGTCTAAAAAAGCTTGTTTCGTTGTATTAAGCACGAATACATGCTGTTGCGCCGTTATGAGAGAACACGTTTTGACGCGTAGACGCTTGTAAAACCGATGTGTTCAGATTTAGCTCGTTTCGGTCTAAAACAGCTTGTTTCGTTGTAATAGGCACGAATACATGCTTTTCACACAGTTATGAGAGAAAAAGTTTTGACTCGTATCACACGGACACTTGTAAAACCGATGTGTTCAGATCTAGCTCATTTTGTCTAAAACAGCTTGTTTCGTTGTATTAAGCACGAATACAAGCTTTTCGCGCAGTTATAAGAGAAAAAGTTTTGACGCGTATCACATGGACACTTGTAAAACCGATGTGTTCAGATCTAGCTCGTTTCGGTCTAAAACAGCTTATCTCGTTGTAATAAGCACGAATACAAGCTTTTCGCGCCGTTACGAGAGAAAAAGTTCTCACGCGTTTCACGTGGGCACTTGTAAAACCGCCTGTTTCAGATTTAGCTCGTTTCGGTCTAAAACAACTTGTCTCGTTCTATTAAGCACGAATACATGCTTTTCGCGCAGTTACGAGAGAAAAAGTTCTGACGCTTATCACACGGACACTTGTAAAACCGATGTGTTCAGATTTAGCTCGTTTCGGTGTAAAACAGCTTGTTTCGTTGGATTAAGCACGAATACATGCTTTTCGCGCAGTTATGAGAGAAAACGTTTTGACGCGTATCACACGGACACTAGTAAAACCGATGTGTTAAGATCTAGCTAGTTTTGGTCTAAAAAGCTTGTTTCGTTGTATTAAGCACGAATACATGCTTTTCGTGCAGTTATACGTGAACACGTTTTGACGCGTATCACACGGACAGTTGTAAAACCGATGTTTTCAGATCTAGCTCGTTTTGGTCTAAAACAGTTTGTTTCGTTGTATTAAGCACGAATTTTAGCGCAGTTATAAGAGAAAAAGTTTTGACGCATATCACATGGGCACTTGTAAAATCGGTGCTCAGATTTAGCTCGTCTCGGTCTAAACAGCTTGTTTCGTTGTATTTAGCACGAATACAAGCTTTTCGCGCATTTATTAAAAACTTTTGACGCGTATCACATCGACACTTCTAAAACCGTTGTGTTCAGATTTAGCTCGTTTCGGTCTAAAACAGCTTGTTTCGTTGTTTTAGGTACGAATACATGCTTTTCGCGCCGTTAGAGAAAAGTTTTGACGCGAATCACATGGACACTTGTAAAACCGATGTGTTCAGATTTGCCTCGTTTCGGTCTAAAAAAGCTTGTTTCGTTGTTTTAAGCACGAATACATGATTTTTCGCGCAGTTATAAGAGAAAGTTCTGACGCGTATCACATGGACACTTGTAAAACCGATGTGTTCAGATCTAGCTAGTTTTGGTCTAAGAGCTTGTTTCGTTGTATTAAGCACGAATACATGCTTTTCGCGCAGTTATAGGAGAAAAAGTCTTGACGCGTTCACATGGACACTTGTAAAACCGATGTGTTCAGATTTACCTCGTTTCGGTCTAAAAAAGCTTGTTTCGTCGTTTTAAGCACGAATACATGATTTTTCGCGCAGTTATAAGAGAAAGTTTTGACGCGTATCACATGGACACTTGTAAAACCGATATGTTCAGATCTAGCTAGTTTTGGTCTAAAACAGCTTGTTTCGTTGTATTAAGCACGAATACAAGCTTTTCGCGCAGTTATAGGAGAAAACGTTTTGCCGCGTTCACATGGACACTTGTTAAACCGTTGTGTTTAGATTTATCTCGTTTCGGTCTAAGAGAGCTTGTCTCGTTCTATTAAGCACGAATACATGCTTTTCGCGCAGTTATAGGAGAAAAAGTTTTGACGCGTTCACACAGACACTTGTAAAACCGATGTGTTCAGATCTAGCTAGTTTTGGTCAAAAACAGCTTGTTTCATTGTATTAAGCACGAATACGCGCTTTTTCTCGTATAACTGAAAAGCACGAATACGTGCTTTTCGCGCAGTTATACGAGAAAAAGTTTTCACGCGTTCACATGAACACTTGTAAAAACGATGGGTTCAGATTTAGCTCGTTTCGGTCTAAATCAGCTTGTCTCGTTCTATTAAGCACGAATACATGCTTTTCGCGCAGTTATGAGAGAAAAAGTTTTGACGCGTATCACACGGACACTTGTAAAACCGATGTGTTCAGATTTAGCTCGTTTCGGTCTAAAACAGCTTGTTTCGTTGTTTTAAGCACGAATACATGCTTTTCGCGCAGTTATAAGAGAAAAAGTTTTGACGCGTATCACATGTACACTTGTAAAACCGATGTTCAGATTTAGCTCGTTTCGGTCTAAAAAAGCTTGTGTCGTTGTATTAAGCACGAATACATGCTGTTGTGCCGTTATGAGAGAACACGTGTTGACGCGTATCACACGGACACTTGTAAAACCGATGTGTTCAGATTTAGCTCGTTTCGGTCTAAAACAGCTTGTTTCGTTGTTTTAAGCACGCGTTCCACATGGGCACTTGTAAAACCGATCTGTTCAGATTTAGCTCGTTTCGGTTTAAAACAGCTTGTTTCGTTGTATTAGGCACGAGTACTTGCTTTTCGCACAGTTATGAGAAAAAGTTTTGACACATATCACACGGACACTTGTAAAACCGATGTGTTCAGATCTAGCTCGTTTGGTCTAAACAGCTTGTTTCGTTGTATTAGGCACGAATACAAGCTTTTCGCGCAGTTATGAGAAAAAGTTTTGACGCGTATCACATGGACACTTGTAAAACCGATGTGTTCAGATCTAGCTCGTTTCGGTCTAAAACTGCTTGTCTCGTTGTAATAAGCACGAATACACGCTTTTCGCACCGTTATGAGACAAAAGTTTTGACGCGTTTCACGTGGACACTTGTAAAACTGCGTTGTTCAGATTTAGCTCGTTTCGGTCTAAAACAGCTTGCCTCGTTCTATTAAGCACGAATACATGCTTTTCGCGCAGTTACGAGAGCAAAAGTTTTGACGCGTATCACACGGGCACTTGTAAAACCGTTGTGTTCGGAATTAGCTCGTTTCGGTCTAAAACAGCTTGTTTCGTTGTTTTAAGCACGAATACATGCTTTTCGCGCAGTTAGAGAAATAGTTTTGACGCGTATCACATGGACACTTGTAAAACCGATGTGTTCAGATTTGGCTCGTTTCGATCTAAAAAAAGCTTGTTTCGTTGTTTTAGCACGAATACATGCTTTTCGCGCAGTTATAAGAGAAAAAGTTCTGACGCGTATCACATGGGCACTTCTAAACCGCTGTGTTCAGATCTAGCTAGTTTTGGTCTAAAACAGCTTGTTTCGTTGTATTAAGCACGAATACGTGCTTTTCGCGCAGTTATAGGAGAAAACGTTTTGACGCGTTCACATGGACACTTGTTAAACCGTTGTGTTCAGATTTAGCTCGTTTCGGTCTAAAACAGCTTGTTTCGTTGTTTTAAGCACGAATACATGCTTTTCGCGCAGTTATAAGAGAAAAAGTTTTGACGCGTATCACATGTACACTTGTAAAACCGATGTTCAGATTTAGATCGTTTCGGTCTAAAAAAGCTTGTTTCGTTGTATTAAGCACGAATACATGCTGTTGTGCCGTTATGAGAGAACACGTGTTGACGCGTATCACACGGACACTTGTAAAACCGATGTGTTCAGATTTAGCTCGTTTCGGTCTAAAACAGCTTGTTTCGTTGTTTTAAGCACGCGTTCCACATGGGCACTTGTAAAACCGATCTGTTCAGATTCAGCTCGTTTCGGTTTAAAACAGCTTGTTTCGTTGTATTAGGCACGAGTACTTGCTTTTCGCATAGTTATGAGAAAAAGTTTTGACACATATCACACGGACACTTGTAAAACCGATGTGTTCAGATCTAGCTCGTTTGGTCTAAACAGCTTGTTTCGTTGTATTAGGCACGAATACAAGCTTTTCGCGCAGTTATGAGAAAAAGTTTTGACGCGTATCACATGGACACTTGTAAAACCGATGTGTTCAGATCTAGCTCGTTTCGGTCTAAAACAGCTTGTCTCGTTGTAATAAGCACGAATACAAGCTTTTCGCACCGTTATGAGACAAAAAGTTTTGACGCGTTTCACGTGGACACTTGTAAAACCGCGTTGTTCAGATTCAGCTCGTTTCGGTCTAAAACAGCTTGTCTCGTTCTATTAAGCACGAATACATGCTTTTCGCGCAGTTACGAGAGCAAAAGTTTTGACGCGTATCATACGGGCACTTGTAAAACCGTTGTGTTCGGAATTAGCTCGTTTCGGTCTAAAACAGCTTGTTTCGTTGTTTTAAGCACGAATACATGCTTTTCGCGCAGTTAGAGAAATAGTTTTGACGCGTATCACATGGACACTTGTAAAACCGATGTGTTCAGATTTGGCTCGTTTCGATCTAAAAAAGCTTGTTTCGTTGTTTTAGCACGAATACATGCTTTTCGCGCCGTTATAAGAGAAAAAGTTCTGACGCGTATCACATGGGCACTTCTAAACCGCTGTGTTCAGATCTAGCTAGTCTTGGTCTAAAACAGCTTGTTTCGTTGTATGAGGCACGAATACATGCTTTTCGCGCAGTTATAGGAGAAAAAGTTTTGACGCGTTCACATGGACACTTGTAAAACCGATGTGTTCGGATTTAGCTCGTTTCGGTCTAAACCAGCTTGTCTCGTTCTATTAGGCAAGAATACATGCTTTTCGCGCAGTTACGAGAGAAAACGTTTTGAGGCGTATCACACGGACACTTGTAAAACCGATGTGTTCAGATTTAGCTCGTTTTGGTCTAAAACAGCTTGTTTCGTTGTATTAAGCGCGAATACATGCTTTTCGCGCAGTTATGAAAGAAAACGTTTTGACGCGTATCACACCCAACACTTGTAAAACCGATGTGTTCAGATCTAGCTAGTTTTGGTCTAAAACAGCTTGTTTCATTGTATTAAGCACGAATACATGCTTTTCGCGCAGTTATATGAGAAAAAGTTTTGACGCGTTCACATGGACACTTGTAAAACCGATGTGTTCAGATTTACCTCGTTTCGGTCTAAATCAGCTTGTCTCGTTCTATTAAGCACGAATACATGCTTTTCGCGCAGTTATGAGAGAAAAAGTTTTGACGCGTATCACACGGACACCTGTAAAACCGATGTGTTCAGATTTAGCTAGTTTCCGTCTAAAACAGCTTGTTTCGTTGTATTAAGCACGAATACAACCTTTTCGCGCAGTTATGAGAAAAAATTTTTTGATGCGTATCACATGGACACTTGTAAAACCGATGAGTTCAGATCTAGCTCCTATCGGTCTAAAACAGCTTGTCTCATTGTTTTAAGCAAGAATACATGCTTTTCGCGCAGTTATGAGAGAAAACGTTGTGTCGCGAATCACACGGACACATGCAAAATCGATGTGTTCAGATCTAGCTCCTTTTGGTCTAAAACAGCTTGTTTCGTTGTTTTAAGCACGAATACATGATTTTCGCGAAGTTAGAGAAAAAGTTTTGACGCGTATCAAATGGACACTTGTAAAACCGATGTGTTCAGATTTAGCTCGTTTCGGTCTAAAACAGCTTGTTTCGTTGTTTTAAGCACGAATACATGCTTTTCGCGCAGTTATAAGAGAAACATTTTTGACGCGCATCACACGGACACTTGTAAAACAGATGTGTTCAGATCTAGCTCGTTTCGGTCTAAAACAGCTTGTTTCGTTGTATTAGGCACCAATACATGCTTTTCGCACAGTCATGAGAGAAAAAGTTTTGACGCGTATCACACGGACACTTGTAAAACCGATGTGTTCAGAACTAGCTCGTTTCGGTCTAAAACCGCTTGTCTCGTTGTAATAAGCACGAATACAAGCTTTTCGAGCAGTTATGAGACAAAAAGTTTTGACACGTATCACATGGATACTTGTAAAACCGTTTTGTTCAGATTTAGCTCGTTTCGTTCTAAAACAGCTTGTCTCGTTCTATTAAGCACGAATGCATGCTTTTCGCGCAGTTACGAGAGAAAAAGTGTTGACGCGTATCACACGGACACTTGTAAAGATCTATCTAGTTTTGGTCTAAAACAGCTTGTTTCGTTGTATTAAGCACCAATCACACGGACAGCTGTAAAACCGAAGTTTTCAGATCTAGCTCGTTTTGGTCTAAAACAGTTTGTTTCGTTGTATTAGGCATGAATTTTCGCGCAGTTAAAATCGGTGTTCAGATTTAGCTCGTTTCGGTCTAAACAGCTTGTTTCGTTGTATTAAGCACGAATACAAGCTTTTCGCGCATTTATGAGAGACAAAAACTTTTGACGCGTATCACATCGACACTTGTAAAACCGTTGTGTTCAGATTTAGCTAGTTTTGGTCAAAAACAGCTTGTTTCACTATATTAAGCGCGAATACATGCTTTTCGCGCAGTTATACGAGAAAAAGTTTTGACGCGTATCACATGGAAACTTGTAAAACCGATGTGTTCAGATTTAGCTCGTTTTGGTCTAAAACAGCTTGTTTCGTTGTATTAAGCATGAATTTTCGCGCAGTTACAAGAGAAAAAGTTTTGACGCGTTAACATGGACACTTGTAAAACCGATGTGTTCAGATCTAGCTCGTTTCGGGCTAAAACAGCTTGTCTCGTTGTAATAAGCACGAATACAAGCTTTTCGCGCCGTTATGAGAGAAAAAGTTTTGACGCGTTTCATATGGACACTTGTAATACCGCGTTGTTCATATTTAGCTCGTTTCGGTCTAAAACAGCTTGTCTCGTTGTATTAAGCACGAATACATGCTTTTCGCGCAGTTATACAAGAAAAAGTTTTGACGCGTTCACATGAACACTTGTAAAACCGATGTGTTCAGATTTAGCTCGTTTCGGTCTAAAACAGCTTGTTTCGTTGTATTATGCGCGAATACATGCTTTTCGCGCAGTTATGAAAGAAGACGTTTTGACGCCTATCACACGAACACTTGTAAAACCGAGGTGTTCAGATCTAGCTAGTTTTGGTCTAAAACAGCTTGTTTCATTGTATTAAGCACGAATACATGCTTTTGAATACATGTTTTCGCGCAGTCATACGAGAAAACGTTTTGACGCGTTCACATGGACACTTGTAAAACCGATGTGTTCAATTTTAGCTAGTTTCGGTCTAAAACAGCTTGTTTCGTTGTATTAAGCACGTATACAAGCTTTTCGCGCAGTTATGAGACAAAAATTTTTGACGCGTATCACATGGACACTTGTAAAACCGATGTGTTCAGATCTAGCTCGTATCGGTCTAAAACAGCTTGTCTCGCTGTTTTAAGCAAGAATACATGCTTTTCGCGCAGTTATGAGAGAAAACGTTTTGACGCGTATCACACGGACACATGCAAAATCGATGTGTTCAGATCTAGCTCGTTTCGGTCTAAAACAGCTTGTTTCGTTGTTTTAAGCACGAATACATGCTTTTCGCGAAGTTAGAGAAAAAGTTTTGACGCGTATCAAATGGACACTTGTAAAACCGATGTGTTCACATTTAGCTCGTTTCGGTCTAAAACAGCTTGTTTCGTTGTTTTAAGCACGAATACATGCTTTTCGCGCAGTTATAAGAGAAACATTTTTGACGCGTTCCACATGGAGACTTGTGAAACCATTGTGTTCAGATTTAGCTCGCTTCGGTCTAAAACAGCTTGTCTCGTTCTATTAAGCACGAATGCATGCTTTTCGGGCAGTTACGAGAGAAAAAGTTTTGACGCGTATCACACGGACACTCGTAAACCGACGTGTTCAGATTTTGCTCGTTTCGGTCTAAAACAGCTTGTTTCGTTGTAATAAGCAGGAATACATGCTTTTCGCGCAGTTATGAGAGAAAACGTTTTGGACGCGTATCACACGGACACTTGTAAAACCAATGTGTTAAGATCTAGCTAGTTTTGGTCTAAAACAGTTTGTTTCGTTGTATTAAGCGCGAATATTCGCGCAGTTATAAGAGAAAAAGATTTGACGCGTATCACATGGACACTTGTAAAATCGGTGTTCAGATTTAGCTCGTTTCGGTCTAAACAGCTTGTTTCGTTGTATTAAGCACGAATACAAGCTTTTCGCGCATTTATGAGAGACAAAAAGTTTTGACGCGTATCACATCGACACTTGTAAAACCGTTGTGTTCAGATTTAGCTCGTTTCACTCCAAAAAACAGCTTGTTTCGTTGTTTTAGGTACGAATACATGCTTTTCGCGCAGTTAGAGAAAAAGATTTGACGCTTATCACATGGACACTTGTAAAATCGATATGTTCAGATTTAGCTCGTTTCGGTCTAAAAAAGCTTGTTTCGTTGTTTTAAGCACGAATACATGATTTTGCGCGCAGTTATAAGAGAAAGTTCTGACGCGTATCACATGGACACTTGTAAAACCGATGTGTTCAGATCTAGCTAGTTTCGGTCTAAAACAGCTTGTTTCGTTGTAATAGGCACGAATACATGCTTTTCACACAGTTATGAGAGAAAAAGTTTTGACTCGTATCACACGGACACTTGTAAAACCGATGTGTTCAGATCTAGCTCATTTTGTCTAAAACAGCTTCTTTCGTTGTATTAAGCACGAATACAAGCTTTTCGCGCAGTTATAAGAGAAAAAGTTTTGACGCGTATCACATGGACACTTGTAAAACTGATGTGTTCAGATCTAGCTCGTTTCGGTCTAAAACAGCTTGTCTCGTTGCAATAAGCACGAATACAAGCTTTTCGCGCCGTTATTATAGAAAAAGTTTGGCGCGTTTCACATGGACACTTGTAATACCGCGTTGTTCAGATCTAGCTCGTTTCGGTCTAATACAGCTTGTCTCGTGTATTAAGCACGAATACATGCTTTTCGCTAAGTTATAGGAAAAAAAGAGTTGACGCGTTCACATGGACACTTGTAAAACCGATGTGTTCATATCTAGCTAGTTTTGGCCAAAAACAGCTTGTTTCATTGTATTAGGCACGAATACATGCTTTTCGCGCAGTTATACGAGAAAAAGTTTTGACGCTTTCACATGAACACTTGTAAAACCGATGTGTTCAGATTTAGCTCGTTTCGGTCTAAATCGGCTTGTCTCGTTCTATTAAGCACGAATACATGCTTTTCGCGCAGTTATGAGAGAAAAAGTTTTGACGCGTATCACACGGACGCTTGTAAAACCGATGTGCTCAGATTTAGCTCGTTTCGGTCTAAAACAGCTTGTTTCGTTGTTTTAAGCACTAATACATGCTTTTCGCGCAGATATAAGAGAAAAAGTTTTGACGCGTATCACATGTACACTTGTAAAACCGATGTTCAGATTTAGCTCGTTTCGGTCTAAAAAAGCTTGTTTCGTTGTATTAAGCACGAATACATGCTGTTGCGCCGTTATGAGAGAACACGTTTTGACGCGTATCACATGGACGCTTGTAAAACCTGTGTGTTCAGATTTAGCTCGTTTCGGTCTAAAACAGCTTGTTTCTTTGTATTAGGCACGAATACATGCTTTTCACACAGTTATGAGAGAAAAAGTTTTGACTCGTATCACACGGACACTTGTAAAACCAATGTGTTCAGATCTAGCTCATTTTGTCTAAAACAGCTTGTTTCGTTGTATTAAGCACGAATACAAGCTTTTCGCGCAGTTATAAAAGAAAAAGTTTTGACGCGTATCACATGGACACTTGTAAAACCGATGTGTTCAGATCTAGCTCGTTTCGGTCTAAAACAGCTTGTCTCGTTGTAATAAGCACGAATACAAGCTTTTCGCGCCGTTACGAGAGAAAAAGTTCTCACGCGTTTCACGTGGACACTTGTAAAACCGCGTGTTTCAGATTTAGCTCGTTTCGGTCTAAAACAGCTTGTCTCGTTCTATTAAGCACGAATACATGCTTTTCGCGCAGTTACGAGAGAAAAAGTTCTGACGCGTATCACACGGACACTTGTAAAACCGATGTGTTCAGATTTAGCGCGTTTCGGTCTAAAACAGCTTGTTTCGTTGTATTAAGCACGAATACATGCTTTTCGCGCAGTTATGAGAGAAAACGTTTTGACGCGTATCACACGGACACTTGTAAAACCGATGTGTTAAGATCTAGCTAGTTTTGGTCTAAAAAAGCTTGTTTCGTTGTATTAAGCACGAATACATGCTTTTCGTGCAGTTATACGTAAACACGTTTTGACGCGTATCACACGGACAGTTGTAAAACCGATGTTTTCAGATCTATCTCGTTTTGGTCTAAAACAGTTTGTTTCGTTGTATTAAGCACGAATTTTCGCGCAGTTATAAGAGAAAACGTTTTGACGGATATCATATGGGCACTTGTAAAATCGGTGCTCAGATTTAGCTCGTTTCGGTCTAAACAGCTTGTTTCGTTGTATTTAGCACGAATACAAGCTTTTCGCGCATATATGAGAGACAAAAACTTTTGACGCGTATCACATCGACACTTCTAAAACCGTTGTATTCAGATTTAGCTCGTTTCGGTCTAAAACAGCTTGTTTCGTTGTTTTAGGTACGAATACATGCTTTTCGCGAAGTTAGAGAAAAAGTTTTGACGCGTATCACATGGACACTTGTAAAACCGATGTGTTCATATTTACCTCGTTTCGGTCTAAAAAAGCTTGTTTCGTTGTTTTAAGCACGAATACATGATTTTTCGCGCAGTTATAAGAGAAAGTTCTGACGCGTAGCACATGGACACTTGTAAAACCGATGTGTTCAGATCTAGCTAGTTTTGGTCTGACAGCTTGTTTTGTTGTATTAAGCACGAATACATGCTTTTCGCGCAGTTATAGGAGAAAAAGTTTTGACGCGTTCACATGGACACTTGTAAAACCGATGTGTTCAGATTTACCTCGTTTCGGTCTAAAAAAGCTTGTTTCGTCGTTTTAAGCACGAATACATGATTTTTCGCGCAGTTATAAGAGAAAGTTCTGACGCGTATCACATGGACACTTGTAAAACCGATGTGTTCAGATCTAGCTAGTTTTGGTCTAAAACAGCTTGTTTCATTGTATTAAGCACGAATACATGCTTTTCGCGCAGTTATAGGAGAAAAAGTTTTGACGCGTTCACATGGACACTAGTAAAACCAATGTGTTCAGATTTAGCTCGTTTCGGTCTGAAACAGCTTGTTTCGTTGTATTAAGCACGATTACAAGCTTTTCGCGCAGTTATGAGAGAAAAACTTTTGAAGCGTATCACATGGACACTTGTAAAACCGTTGTGTTTAGATTTAGCTCGTTTCGGTCTAAGACAGCTTGTCTCGTTCTATTAAGCACGAATACATGTTTTTCGCGCAGTTACGAGAGAAAACGTTTTGACGCGTATTACACGGACACTTGTAAAACCGATGTGTTCAGATTTAGCTCGTTTCGGTCTAAACCAGCTTGTTTCGTTGTTTTAAGCACGAATACATGCTTTTCGCGCAGTTATAAGAGAAAAAGTTTTGACGCGTATCACATGTACACTTGTAAAACCGGTGTTCAGATTTAGCTCGTTTCGGTCTACAAAAGCTTGTTTCGTTGTATTAAGCACGAATACATGCTGTTGCGCCGTTATGAGAGAACACGTTTTGACGCGTAGACGCTTGTAAAACCGATGTGTTCAGATTTAGCTCGTTTCGGTCTAAAACAGCTTGTTTCGTTGTAATAGGCACGAATACATGCTTTTCACACAGTTATGAGAGAAAAAGTTTTGACTCGTATCACACGGACACTTGTAAAACCGATGTGTTCAGATCTAGCTCATTTTGTCTAAAACAGCTTGTTTCGTTGTATTAAGCACGAATACAAGCTTTTCGCGCAGTTATAAGAGAAAAAGTTTTGACGCGTATCACATGGACACTTGTAAAACCGATGTGTTCAGATCTAGCTCGTTTCGGTCTAAAACAGCTTGTCTCGTTGTAATAAGCACGAATACAAGCTTTTCGCGCCGTTACGAGAGAAAAAGTTCTCACGCGTTTCACGTGGGCACTTGTAAAACCGCCTGTTTCAGATTTAGGTTGTTTCGGTCTAAAACAACTTGTCTCGTTCTATTAAGCACGAATACATGCTTTTCGCGCAGTTACGAGAGAAAAAGTTCTGACGCGTATCACACGGACACTTGTAAAACCGATGTGTTCAGATTTAGCTCGTTTCGGTCTAAAACAGCTTGTTTCGTTGGATTAAGCACGAATACATGCTTTTCGCGCAGTTATGAGAGAAAACGTTTTGACGCGTATCACACGGACACTAGTAAAACCAATGTGTTAAGATCTAGCTAGTTTTGGTCTAAAAAGCTTGTTTCGTTGTATTAAGCACGAATACATGCTTTTCGTGCAGTTATACGTGAACACGTTTTGACGCGTATCACACGGACAGTTGTAAAACCGATGTTTTCAGATCTAGCTCGTTTTGGTCTAAAACAGTTTGTTTCGTTGTATTAAGCACGAATTTTAGCGCAGTTATAAGAGAAAAAGTTTTGACGCATATCACATGGGCACTTGTGAAATCGGTGCTCAGATTTAGCTCGTCTCGGTCTAAACAGCTTGTTTCGTTGTATTTAGCACGAATACAAGCTTTTCGCGCATTTATTAAAAACTTTTGACGCGTATCACATCGACACTTCTAAAACCGTTGTGTTCAGATTTACCTCGTTTCGGTCTAAAAAAGCTTGTTTCGTTGTTTTAAGCACGAATACATGATTTTTCGCGCAGTTATAAGAGAAAGTTCTGACGCGTATCACATGGACACTTGTAAAACCGATGTGTTCAGATCTAGCTAGTTTTGGTCTAAGAGCTTGTTTCGTTGTATTAAGCACGAATACATGCTTTTCGCGCAGTTATAGGAGAAAAAGTCTTGACGCGTTCACATGGACACTTGTAAAACCGATGTGTTCAGATTTACGTCGTTTCGGTCTAAAAAAGCTTGTTTCGTCGTTTTAAGCACGAATACATGATTTTTCGCGCAGTTATAAGAAAAAGTTCTGACGCGTATCACATGGACACTTGTAAAACCGATATGTTCAGATCTAGCTAGTTTTGGTCTAAAACAGCTTGTTTCGTTGTATTAAGCACGAATACGTGCTTTTCGCGCAGTTATAGGAGAAAACGTTTTGACGCGTTCACATGGACACTTGTTAAACCGTTGTGTTTAGATTTAGCTCGTTTCGGTCTAAGAGAGCTTGTCTCGTTCTATTAAGCACGAATACATGCTTTTCGCGCAGTTACGAGAGAAAACGTTTTGACGCGAATCACACGGACACTTGTAATACCGCGTTGTTCAGATTTAGCTCGTATCGGTCTAGGACAGCTTGTCTCGTTGTATTAAGCACGAATACATGCTTTTCGCGCAGTTATAGGAGAAAAAGTTTTGACGCGTTCACACAGACACTTGTAAAACCGATGTGTTCAGATCTAGCTAGTTTTGGTCAAAAACAGCTTGTTTCATTGTATTAAGCACGAATACGTGCTTTTTCTCGTATAACTGCGCGAAAAGCACGAATACGTGCTTTTCGCGCAGTTATACGAGAAAAAGTTTTCACGCGTTCACATGAACACTTGTAAAAACGATGTGTTCAGATTTAGCTCGTTTCGGTCTAAATCAGCTTGTCTCGTTCTATTAAGCACGAATACATGCTTTTCGCGCAGTTATGAGAGAAAAAGTTTTGACGCGTATCACACGGACACTTGTAAAACCGATGTGTTCAGATTTAGCTCGTTTCGGTCTAAAACAGCTTGTTTCGTTGTTTTAAGCACGAATACATGCTTTTCGCGCAGTTATAAGAGAAAAAGTTTTGACGCGTATCACATGTACACTTGTAAAACCGATGTTCAGATTTAGATCGTTTCGGTCTAAAAAAGCTTGTTTCGTTGTATTAAGCACGAATACATGCTGTTGTGCCGTTATGAGAGAACACGTGTTGACGCGTATCACACGGACACTTGTAAAACCGATGTGTTCAGATTTAGCTCGTTTCGGTCTAAAACAGCTTGTTTCGTTGTTTTAAGCACGCGTTCCACATGGGCACTTGTAAAACCGATCTGTTCAGATTCAGCTCGTTTCGGTTTAAAACAGCTTGTTTCGTTGTATTAGGCACGAGTACTTGCTTTTCGCACAGTTATGAGAAAATGTTTTGACACATATCACACGGACACTTGTAAAACCGATGTGTTCAGATCTAGCTCGTTTGGTCTAAACAGCTTGTTTCGTTGTATTAGGCACGAATACAAGCTTTTCGCGCAGTTATGAGAAAAAGTTTTGACGCGTATCACATGGACACTTGTAAAACCGATGTGTTCAGATCTAGCTCGTTTCGGTCTAAAACAGCTTGTCTCGTTGTAATAAGCACGAATACAAGCTTTTCGCACCGTTATGAGACAAAAAGTTTTGACGCGTTTCACGTGGACACTTGTAAAACCGCGTTGTTCAGATTTAGCTCGTTTCGGTCTAAAACAGCTTGTCTCGTTCTATTAAGCACGAATACATGCTTTTCGCGCAGTTACGAGAGCAAAAGTTTTGACGCGTATCACACGGGCACTTGTAAAACCGTTGTGTTCGGAATTAGCTCGTTTCGGTCTAAAACAGCTTGTTTCGTTGTTTTAAGCACGAATACATGCTTTTCGCGCAGTTAGAGAAATAGTTTTGACGCGTATCACATGGACACTTGTAAAACCGATGTGTTCAGATTTGGCTCGTTTCGATCTAAAAAAAGCTTGTTTCGTTGTTTTAGCACGAATACATGCTTTTCGCGCAGTTATAAGAGAAAAAGTTCTGACGCGTAACACATGGGCACTTCTAAACCGCTGTGTTCAGATCTAGCTAGTTTTGGTCTAAAACAGCTTGTTTCGTTGTATGAGGCACGAATACATGCTTTTCGCGCAGTTATAGGAGAAAAAGTTTTGACGCGTTCACATGGACACTTGTAAAACCGATGTGTTCGGATTTAGCTCGTTTCGGTCTAAACCAGCTTGTCTCGTTCTATTAAGCAAGAATACATGCTTTTCGCGCAGTTACGAGAGAAAACGTTTTGAGGCGTATCACACGGACACTTGTAAAACCGATGTGTTCAGATTTAGCTCGTTTCGGTCTAAAACAGCTTGTTTCGTTGTTTTAAGCACGCGTTCCACATGGGCACTTGTAAAACCGATCTGTTCAGATTTAGCTCGTTTCGGTTTAAAACAGCTTGTTTCGTTGTATTAGGCACGAGTACTTGCTTTTCGCACAGTTATGAGAAAAAGTTTTGACACATATCACACGGACACTTGTAAAACCGATGTGTTCAGATCTAGCTCGTTTGGTCTAAACAGCTTGTTTCGTTGTATTAGGCACGAATACAAGCTTTTCGCGCAGTTATGAGAAAAAGTTTTGACGCGTATCACATGGACACTTGTAAAACCGATGTGTTCAGATCTAGCTCGTTTCGGTCTAAAACAGCTTGTCTCGTTGTAATAAGCACGAATACAAGCTTTTCGCACCGTTATGAGACAAAAAGTTTTGACGCGTTTCACGTGGACACTTGTAAAACCGCGTTGTTCAGATTTAGCTCGTTTCGGTCTAAAACAGCTTGTCTCGTTCTATTAAGCACGAATACATGCTTTTCGCGCAGTTACGAGAGCAAAAGTTTTGACGCGTATCACACGGGCACTTGTAAAACCGTTGTGTTCGGAATTAGCTCGTTTCGGTCTAAAACAGCTTGTTTCGTTGTTTTAAGCACGAATACATGCTTTTCGCGCAGTTAGAGAAATAGTTTTGACGCGTATCACATGGACACTTGTAAAACCGATGTGTTCAGATTTGGCTCGTTTCGATCTAAAAAAAGCTTGTTTCGTTGTTTTAGCACGAATACATGCTTTTCGCGCAGTTATAAGAGAAAAAGTTCTGACGCGTATCACATGGGCACTTCTAAACCGCTGTGTTCAGATCTAGCTAGTTTTGGTCTAAAACAGCTTGTTTCGTTGTATGAGGCACGAATACATGCTTTTCGCGCAGTTATAGGAGAAAAAGTTTTGACGCGTTCACATGGACACTTGTAAAACCGATGTGTTCGGATTTAGCTCGTTTCGGTCTAAACCAGCTTGTCTCGTTCTATTAAGCAAGAATACATGCTTTTCGCGCAGTTACGAGAGAAAACGTTTTGAGGCGTATCACACGGACACTTGTAAAACCGATGTGTTCAGATTTAGCTCGTTTCGGTCTAAAACAGCTTGTTTCGTTGGATTAAGCACGAATACATGCTTTTCGCGCAGTTATGAGAGAAAACGTTTTGACGCGTATCACACGGACACTAGTAAAACCGATGTGTTAAGATCTAGCTAGTTTTGGTCTAAAAAAGCTTGTTTCGTTGTATTAAGCACGAATACATGCTTTTCGTGCAGTTATACGTGAACACGTTTTGACGCGTATCACACGGACAGTTGTAAAACCGATGTTTTCAGATCTAGCTCGTTTTGGTCTAAAACAGTTTGTTTCGTTGTATTAAGTACGAATTTTAGCGCAGTTATAAGAGAAAAAGTTTTGTCGCATATCACATGGGCACTTGTAAAATCGGTGCTCAGATTTAGCTCGTCTCGGTCTAAACAGCTTGTTTCGTTGTATTTAGCACGAATACAAGCTTTTCGCGCATTTATGAGAGACAAAAACTTTTGACGCGTATCACATCGACACTTCTAAAACCGTTGTGTTCAGATTTAGCTCGTTTCGGTCTAAAACAGCTTGTTTCGTTGTTTTAGGTACGAATACATGCTTTTCGCGCCGTTAGAGAAAAAGTTTTGACGCGAATCACATGGACACTTGTAAAACCGATGTGTTCAGATTTACCTCGTTTCGGTCTAAAAAAGCTTGTTTCGTTGTTTTAAGCACGAATACATGATTTTTCGCGCAGTTATAAGAGAAAGTTCTGACGCGTATCACATGGACACTTGTAAAACCGATGTGTTCAGATCTAGCTAGTTTTGGTCTAAGAGCTTGTTTCGTTGTATTAAGCACGAATACATGCTTTTCGCGCAGTTATAGGAGAAAAAGTCTTGACGCGTTCACATGGACACTTGTAAAACCGATGTGTTCAGATTTACGTCGTTTCGGTCTAAAAAAGCTTGTTTCGTCGTTTTAAGCACGAATACATGATTTTTCGCGCAGTTATAAGAGAAAGTTCTGACGCGTATCACATGGACACTTGTAAAACCGATATGTTCAGATCTAGCTAGTTTTGGTCTAAAACAGCTTGTTTCGTTGTATTAAGCACGAATACGTGCTTTTCGCGCAGTTATAGGAGAAAACGTTTTGACGCGTTCACATGGACACTTGTTAAACCGTTGTGTTTAGATTTAGCTCGTTTCGGTCTAAGAGAGCTTGTCTCGTTCTATTAAGCACGAATACATGCTTTTCGCGCAGTTACGAGAGAAAACGTTTTGACGCGAATCACAGGGACACTTGTAATACCGCGTTGTTCAGATTTAGCTCGTATCGGTCTAGGACAGCTTGTCTCGTTGTATTAAGCACGAATACATGCTTTTCGCGCAGTTATAGGAGAAAAAGTTTTGACGCGTTCACACAGACACTTGTAAAACCGATGTGTTCAGATCTAGCTAGTTTTGGTCAAAAACAGCTTGTTTCATTGTATTAAGCACGAATACGTGCTTTTTCTCGTATAACTGCGCGAAAAGCACGAATACGTGCTTTTCGCGCAGTTATACGAGAAAAAGTTTTCACGCGTTCACATGAACACTTGTAAAAACGATGTGTTCAGATTTAGCTCGTTTCGGTCTAAATCAGCTTGTCTCGTTCTATTAAGCACGAATACATGCTTTTCGCGCAGTTATGAGAGAAAAAGTTTTGACGCGTATTCACACGGACATTTGTAAAACCGATGTGTTCAGATTTAGCTCGTTTCGGTCTAAAACAGCTTGTTTCGTTGTTTTAGGCACGAATACATGCTTTTCGCGCAGTTATAAGAGAAAAAGTTTTGACGCGTATCACATGTACACTTGTAAAACCGATGTTCAGATTTAGATCGTTTCGGTCTAAAAAAGCTTGTTTCGTTGTATTAAGCACGAATACATGCTGTTGTGCCGTTATGAGAGAACACGTGTTGACGCGTATCACACGGACACTTGTAAAACCGATGTGTTCAGATTTAGCTCGTTTCGGTCTAAAACAGCTTGTTTCGTTGTTTTAAGCACGCGTTCCACATGGGCACTTGTAAAACCGATCTGTTCAGATTCAGCTCGTTTCGGTTTAAAACAGCTTGTTTCGTTGTATCAGGCACGAGTACTTGCTTTTCGCACAGTTATGAGAAAATGTTTTGACACATATCACACGGACACTTGTAAAACCGATGTGTTCAGATCTAGCTCGTTTGGTCTAAACAGCTTGTTTCGTTGTATTAGGCACGAATACAAGCTTTTCGCGCAGTTATGAGAAAAAGTTTTGACGCGTATCACATGGACACTTGTAAAACCGATGTGTTCAGATCTAGCTCGTTTCGGTCTAAAACAGCTTGTCTCGTTGTAATAAGCACGAATACAAGCTTTTCGCACCGTTATGAGACAAAAAGTTTTGACGCGTTTCACGTGGACACTTGTAAAACCGCGTTGTTCAGATTTAGCTCGTTTCGGTCTAAAACAGCTTGTCTCGTTCTATTAAGCACGAATACATGCTTTTCGCGCAGTTACGAGAGCAAAAGTTTTGACGCGTATCACACGGGCACTTGTAAAACCGTTGTGTTCGGAATTAGCTCGTTTCGGTCTAAAACAGCTTGTTTCGTTGTTTTAAGCACGAATACATGCTTTTCGCGCAGTTAGAGAAATAGATTTGACGCGTATCACATGGACACTTGTAAAACCGATGTGTTCAGATTTGGCTCGTTTCGATCTAAAAAAAGCTTGTTTCGTTGTTTTAGCACGAATACATGCTTTTCGCGCAGTTATAAGAGAAAAAGTTCTGACGCGTATCACATGGGCACTTCTAAACCGCTGTGTTCAGATCTAGCTAGTTTTGGTCTAAAACAGCTTGTTTCGTTGTATGAGGCACGAATACATGCTTTTCGCGCAGTTATAGGAGAAAAAGTTTTGACGCGTTCACATGGACACTTGTAAAACCGATGTGTTCGGATTTAGCTCGTTTCGGTCTAAACCAGCTTGTCTCGTTCTATTAAGCAAGAATACATGCTTTTCGCGCAGTTACGAGAGAAAACGTTTTGAGGCGTATCACACGGACACTTGTAAAACCGATGTGTTCAGATTTAGCTCGTTTCGGTCTAAAACAGCTTGTTTCGTTGGATTAAGCACGAATACATGCTTTTCGCGCAGTTATGAGAGAAAACGTTTTGACGCGTATCACACGGACACTAGTAAAACCGATGTGTTAAGATCTAGCTAGTTTTGGTCTAAAAAAGCTTGTTTCGTTGTATTAAGCACGAATACATGCTTTTCGTGCAGTTATACGTGAACACGTTTTGACGCGTATCACACGGACAGTTGTAAAACCGATGTTTTCAGATCTAGCTCGTTTTGGTCTAAAAAAGTTTGTTTCGTTGTATTAAGTACGAATTTTAGCGCAGTTATAAGAGAAAAAGTTTTGACGCATATCACATGGGCACTTGTAAAATCGGTGCTCAGATTTAGCTCGTCTCGGTCTAAACAGCTTGTTTCGTTGTATTTAGCACGAATACAAGCTTTTCGCGCATTTATGAGAGACAAAAACTTTTGACGCGTATCACATCGACACTTCTAAAACCGTTGTGTTCAGATTTAGCTCGTTTCGGTCTAAAACAGCTTGTTTCGTTGTTTTAGGTACGAATACATGCTTTTCGCGCCGTTAGAGAAAAAGTTTTGACGCGAATCACATGGACACTTGTAAAACCGATGTGTTCAGATTTACCTCGTTTCGGTCTAAAAAAGCTTGTTTCGTTGTTTTAAGCACGAATACATGATTTTTCGCGCAGTTATAAGAGAAAGTTCTGACGCGTATCACATGGACACTTGTAAAACCGATGTGTTCAGATCTAGCTAGTTTTGGTCTAAGAGCTTGTTTCGTTGTATTAAGCACGAATACATGCTTTTCGCGCAGTTATAGGAGAAAAAGTCTTGACGCGTTCACATGGACACTTGTAAAACCGATGTGTTCAGATTTACGTCGTTTCGGTCTAAAAAAGCTTGTTTCGTCGTTTTAAGCACGAATACATGATTTTTCGCGCAGTTATAAGAGAAAGTTCTGACGCGTATCACATGGACACTTGTAAAACCGATATGTTCAGATCTAGCTAGTTTTGGTCTAAAACAGCTTGTTTCGTTGTATTAAGCACGAATACGTGCTTTTCGCGCAGTTATAGGAGAAAACGTTTTGACGCGTTCACATGGACACTTGTTAAACCGTTGTGTTTAGATTTAGCTCGTTTCGGTCTAAGAGAGCTTGTCTCGTTCTATTAAGCACGAATACATGCTTTTCGCGCAGTTACGAGAGAAAACGTTTTGACGCGAATCACACGGACACTTGTAATACCGCGTTGTTCAGATTTAGCTCGTATCGGTCTAGGACAGCTTGTCTCGTTGTATTAAGCACGAATACATGCTTTTCGCGCAGTTATAGGAGAAAAAGTTTTGACGCGTTCACACAGACACTTGTAAAACCGATGTGTTCAGATCTAGCTAGTTTTGGTCAAAAACAGCTTGTTTCATTGTATTAAGCACGAATACGTGCTTTTTCTCGTATAACTGCGCGAAAAGCACGAATACGTGCTTTTCGCGCAGTTATACGAGAAAAAGTTTTCACGCGTTCACATGAACACTTGTAAAAACGATGTGTTCAGATTTAGCTCGTTTCGGTCTAAATCAGCTTGTCTCGTTCTATTAAGCACGAATACATGCTTTTCGCGCAGTTATGAGAGAAAAAGTTTTGACGCGTATCACACGGACACTTGTAAAACCGATGTGTTCAGATTTAGCTCGTTTCGGTCTAAAACAGCTTGTTTCGTTGTTTTAAGCACGAATACATGCTTTTCGCGCAGTTATAAGAGAAAAAGTTTGACGCGTATCACATGTACACTTGTAAAACCGATGTTCAGATTTAGATCGTTTCGGTCTAAAAAAGCTTGTTTCGTTGTATTAAGCACGAATACATGCTGTTGTGCCGTTATGAGAGAACACGTGTTGACGCGTATCACACGGACACTTGTAAAACCGATGTGTTCAGATTTAGCTCGTTTCGGTCTAAAACAGCTTGTTTCGTTGTTTTAAGCACGCGTTCCACATGGGCACTTGTAAAACCGATCTGTTCAGATTCAGCTCGTTTCGGTTTAAAACAGCTTGTTTCGTTGTATTAGGCACGAGTACTTGCTTTTCGCACAGTTATGAGAAAATGTTTTGACACATATCACACGGACACTTGTAAAACCGATGTGTTCAGATCTAGCTCGTTTGGTCTAAACAGCTTGTTTCGTTGTATTAGGCACGAATACAAGCTTTTCGCGCAGTTATGAGAAAAAGTTTTGACGCGTATCACATGGACACTTGTAAAACCGATGTGTTCAGATCTAGCTCGTTTCGGTCTAAAACAGCTTGTCTCGTTGTAATAAGCACGAATACAAGCTTTTCGCACCGTTATGAGACAAAAAGTTTTGACGCGTTTCACGTGGACACTTGTAAAACCGCGTTGTTCAGATTTAGCTCGTTTCGGTCTAAAACAGCTTGTCTCGTTCTATTAAGCACGAATACATGCTTTTCGCGCAGTTACGAGAGCAAAAGTTTTGACGCGTATCACACGGGCACTTGTAAAACCGTTGTGTTCGGAATTAGCTCGTTTCGGTCTAAAACAGCTTGTTTCGTTGTTTTAAGCACGAATACATGCTTTTCGCGCAGTTAGAGAAATAGTTTTGACGCGTATCACATGGACACTTGTAAAACCGATGTGTTCAGATTTGGCTCGTTTCGATCTAAAAAAAGCTTGTTTCGTTGTTTTAGCACGAATACATGCTTTTCGCGCAGTTATAAGAGAAAAAGTTCTGACGCGTAACACATGGGCACTTCTAAACCGCTGTGTTCAGATCTAGCTAGTTTTGGTCTAAAACAGCTTGTTTCGTTGTATGAGGCACGAATACATGCTTTTCGCGCAGTTATAGGAGAAAAAGTTTTGACGCGTTCACATGGACACTTGTAAAACCGATGTGTTTGGATTTAGCTCGTTTCGGTCTAAACCAGCTTGTCTCGTTCTATTAAGCAAGAATACATGCTTTTCGCGCAGTTACGAGAGAAAACGTTTTGAGGCGTATCACACGGACACTTGTAAAACCGATGTGTTCAGATTTAGCTCGTTTCGGTCTAAAACAGCTTGTTTCGTTGTTTTAAGCACGCGTTCCACATGGGCACTTGTAAAACCGATCTGTTCAGATTTAGCTCGTTTCGGTTTAAAACAGCTTGTTTCGTTGTATTAGGCACGAGTACTTGCTTTTCGCACAGTTATGAGAAAAAGTTTTGACACATATCACACGGACACTTGTAAAACCGATGTGTTCAGATCTAGCTCGTTTGGTCTAAACAGCTTGTTTCGTTGTATTAGGCACGAATACAAGCTTTTCGCGCAGTTATGAGAAAAAGTTTTGACGCGTATCACATGGACACTTGTAAAACCGATGTGTTCAGATCTAGCTCGTTTCGGTCTAAAACAGCTTGTCTCGTTGTAATAAGCACGAATACAAGCTTTTCGCACCGTTATGAGACAAAAAGTTTTGACGCGTTTCACGTGGACACTTGTAAAACCGCGTTGTTCAGATTTAGCTCGTTTCGGTCTAAAACAGCTTGTCTCGTTCTATTAAGCACGAATACATGCTTTTCGCGCAGTTACGAGAGCAAAAGTTTTGACGCGTATCACACGGGCACTTGTAAAACCGTTGTGTTCGGAATTAGCTCGTTTCGGTCTAAAACAGCTTGTTTCGTTGTTTTAAGCACGAATACATGCTTTTCGCGCAGTTAGAGAAATAGTTTTGACGCGTATCACATGGACACTTGTAAAACCGATGTGTTCAGATTTGGCTCGTTTCGATCTAAAAAAAGCTTGTTTCGTTGTTTTAGCACGAATACATGCTTTTCGCGCAGTTATAAGAGAAAAAGTTCTGACGCGTATCACATGGGCACTTCTAAACCGCTGTGTTCAGATCTAGCTAGTTTTGGTCTAAAACAGCTTGTTTCGTTGTATGAGGCACGAATACATGCTTTTCGCGCAGTTATAGGAGAAAAAGTTTTGACGCGTTCACATGGACACTTGTAAAACCGATGTGTTCGGATTTAGCTCGTTTCGGTCTAAACCAGCTTGTCTCGTTCTATTAAGCAAGAATACATGCTTTTCGCGCAGTTACGAGAGAAAACGTTTTGAGGGCGTATCACACGGACACTTGTAAAACCGATGTGTTCAGATTTAGCTCGTTTCGGTCTAAAACAGCTTGTTTCGTTGGATTAAGCACGAATACATGCTTTTCGCGCAGTTATGAGAGAAAACGTTTTGACGCGTATCACACGGACACTAGTAAAACCGATGTGTTAAGATCTAGCTAGTTTTGGTCTAAAAAAGCTTGTTTCGTTGTATTAAGCACGAATACATGCTTTTCGTGCAGGTTATACGTGAACACGTTTTGACGCGTATCACACGGACAGTTGTAAAACCGATGTTTTCAGATCTAGCTCGTTTTGGTCTAAAACAGTTTGTTTCGTTGTATTAAGTACGAATTTTAGCGCAGTTATAAGAGAAAAAGTTTTGACGCATATCACATGGGCACTTGTAAAATCGGTGCTCAGATTTAGCTCGTCTCGGTCTAAACAGCTTGTTTCGTTGTATTTAGCACGAATACAAGCTTTTCGCGCATTTATGAGAGACAAAAACTTTTGACGCGTATCACATCGACACTTCTAAAACCGTTGTGTTCAGATTTAGCTCGTTTCGGTCTAAAACAGCTTGTTTCGTTGTTTTAGGTACGAATACATGCTTTTCGCGCCGTTAGAGAAAAAGTTTTGACGCGAATCACATGGACACTTGTAAAACCGATGTGTTCAGATTTACCTCGTTTCGGTCTAAAAAAGCTTGTTTCGTTGTTTTAAGCACGAATACATGATTTTTTCGCGCAGTTATAAGAGAAAGTTCTGACGCGTATCACATGGACACTTGTAAAACCGATGTGTTCAGATCTAGCTAGTTTTGGTCTAAGAGCTTGTTTCGTTGTATTAAGCACGAATACATGCTTTTCGCGCAGTTATAGGAGAAAAAGTCTTGACGCGTTCACATGGACACTTGTAAAACCGATGTGTTCAGATTTACGTCGTTTCGGTCTAAAAAAGCTTGTTTCGTCGTTTTAAGCACGAATACATGATTTTTCGCGCAGTTATAAGAGAAAGTTCTGACGCGTATCACATGGACACTTGTAAAACCGATATGTTCAGATCTAGCTAGTTTTGGTCTAAAACAGCTTGTTTCGTTGTATTAAGCACGAATACGTGCTTTTCGCGCAGTTATAGGAGAAAACGTTTTGACGCGTTCACATGGACACTTGTTAAACCGTTGTGTTTAGATTTAGCTCGTTTCGGTCTAAGAGAGCTTGTCTCGTTCTATTAAGCACGAATACATGCTTTTCGCGCAGTTACGAGAGAAAACGTTTTGACGCGAATCACAGGGACACTTGTAATACCGCGTTGTTCAGATTTAGCTCGTATCGGTCTAGGACAGCTTGTCTCGTTGTATTAAGCACGAATACATGCTTTTCGCGCAGTTATAGGAGAAAAAGTTTTGACGCGTTCACACAGACACTTGTAAAACCGATGTGTTCAGATCTAGCTAGTTTTGGTCAAAAACAGCTTGTTTCATTGTATTAAGCACGAATACGTGCTTTTTCTCGTATAACTGCGCGAAAAGCACGAATACGTGCTTTTCGCGCAGTTATACGAGAAAAAGTTTTCACGCGTTCACATGAACACTTGTAAAAACGATGTGTTCAGATTTAGCTCGTTTCGGTCTAAATCAGCTTGTCTCGTTCTATTAAGCACGAATACATGCTTTTCGCGCAGTTATGAGAGAAAAAGTTTTGACGCGTATCACACGGACATTTGTAAAACCGATGTGTTCAGATTTAGCTCGTTTCGGTCTAAAACAGCTTGTTTCGTTGTTTTAGGCACGAATACATGCTTTTCGCGCAGTTATAAGAGAAAAAGTTTTGACGCGTATCACATGTACACTTGTAAAACCGATGTTCAGATTTAGATCGTTTCGGTCTAAAAAAGCTTGTTTCGTTGTATTAAGCACGAATACATGCTGTTGTGCCGTTATGAGAGAACACGTGTTGACGCGTATCACACGGACACTTGTAAAACCGATGTGTTCAGATTTAGCTCGTTTCGGTCTAAAACAGCTTGTTTCGTTGTTTTAAGCACGCGTTCCACATGGGCACTTGTAAAACCGATCTGTTCAGATTCAGCTCGTTTCGGTTTAAAACAGCTTGTTTCGTTGTATCAGGCACGAGTACTTGCTTTTCGCACAGTTATGAGAAAATGTTTTGACACATATCACACGGACACTTGTAAAACCGATGTGTTCAGATCTAGCTCGTTTGGTCTAAACAGCTTGTTTCGTTGTATTAGGCACGAATACAAGCTTTTCGCGCAGTTATGAGAAAAAGTTTTGACGCGTATCACATGGACACTTGTAAAACCGATGTGTTCAGATCTAGCTCGTTTCGGTCTAAAACAGCTTGTCTCGTTGTAATAAGCACGAATACAAGCTTTTCGCACCGTTATGAGACAAAAAGTTTTGACGCGTTTCACGTGGACACTTGTAAAACCGCGTTGTTCAGATTTAGCTCGTTTCGGTCTAAAACAGCTTGTCTCGTTCTATTAAGCACGAATACATGCTTTTCGCGCAGTTACGAGAGCAAAAGTTTTGACGCGTATCACACGGGCACTTGTAAAACCGTTGTGTTCGGAATTAGCTCGTTTCGGTCTAAAACAGCTTGTTTCGTTGTTTTAAGCACGAATACATGCTTTTCGCGCAGTTAGAGAAATAGATTTGACGCGTATCACATGGACACTTGTAAAACCGATGTGTTCAGATTTGGCTCGTTTCGATCTAAAAAAAGCTTGTTTCGTTGTTTTAGCACGAATACATGCTTTTCGCGCAGTTATAAGAGAAAAGTTCTGACGCGTATCACATGGGCACTTCTAAACCGCTGTGTTCAGATCTAGCTAGTTTTGGTCTAAAACAGCTTGTTTCGTTGTATGAGGCACGAATACATGCTTTTCGCGCAGTTATAGGAGAAAAAGTTTTGACGCGTTCACATGGACACTTGTAAAACCGATGTGTTCGGATTTAGCTCGTTTCGGTCTAAACCAGCTTGTCTCGTTCTATTAAGCAAGAATACATGCTTTTCGCGCAGTTACGAGAGAAAACGTTTTGAGGCGTATCACACGGACACTTGTAAAACCGATGTGTTCAGATTTAGCTCGTTTCGGTCTAAAACAGCTTGTTTCGTTGGATTAAGCACGAATACATGCTTTTCGCGCAGTTATGAGAGAAAACGTTTTGACGCGTATCACACGGACACTAGTAAAACCGATGTGTTAAGATCTAGCTAGTTTTGGTCTAAAAAAGCTTGTTTCGTTGTATTAAGCACGAATACATGCTTTTCGTGCAGTTATACGTGAACACGTTTTGACGCGTATCACACGGACAGTTGTAAAACCGATGTTTTCAGATCTAGCTCGTTTTGGTCTAAAAAAGTTTGTTTCGTTGTATTAAGTACGAATTTTAGCGCAGTTATAAGAGAAAAAGTTTTGACGCATATCACATGGGCACTTGTAAAATCGGTGCTCAGATTTAGCTCGTCTCGGTCTAAACAGCTTGTTTCGTTGTATTTAGCACGAATACAA